>NC_091323.1:5669336-5899336 GCF_038502225.1 Cherax quadricarinatus | reverse complement strand
ACCTTAGCCCAGTAGGACCACAGCATAAGTCTCCACTCTCTCCACAGTCATCCACAAACACCAGCAGGTAAGAAATACTATTATTTCTGTTGCATTTGTAGTCTTAAGCAAAAAAAAAAAAAAAAAAAAAAGCATAATACAGCACGACAATGAACTACAATTACATATTCACTTTTATTTTTGTAAGATCTGGAGGTCTAAAAAAAAAGTTGTTTGGCTTTTTTGAGGCTCCAAGGAACGTAACCCTATTTTTCAAATAAATTCTTCAGTTTATCTAACACGGATTTACCTAACACGGCGTTTAGAGGAACGTAACAACCAACTTTGAGAAAATACCACCGTAACTCGGTACATTACCTCTTTTCATCTTCAGTGAGGCCAAACCTATAGACGAATGATATTGCGTAGTAGAGGAGGAGGTAGATGAGCATGTCCTGCCACACCATCTTGTAGACACTGCCACGCCATCTGTAAGACAGGTGAGCAGTGATATGAAACAGTGATAGTGATGGAGGTGATGGTGATGGTACAGGGGAGTGATAGTGTCTGTGATGAAGATCGTGTTCTTTGGAGTCTTTCAAGATGTGGAGGTGTTGGGGGTGATGGTTATGGGAGTGGCAATGGTGGTAATTATGATAGTGATAAGGATGGCGATCATGGTGATAGTGATGATAGTGGTTGTCAGAGATGCGGTTGAACGGAGGTGGATGAAGAGCAATAAAGGATCTCATGTTCATTATTTATTAAACAGTATACTATGTGTTAATTAAAGTTCATGCAGAAGTATTTCACAAGTATTCATGCGACGTTCATTAGCAAGAAACGATTTAATAAAAATGGGTTTATTCCGACCAATGAGAGGCTAAGAAATTGTAAACATCTGTCTTACAGGGATGCAAGGTGGTCGCTGATTGGCTGAGAGGAGTATATCAATTTCAGTGAAAATGAGAACTTCTTGATATGATGTACGGGGGCCGCTAATTGGCAGTTAGCAGCGAGTCTTGTCATGAGACAGGAGTTGCAAAAACTCATAACGAATGCATGACAGCCACTGACTGGGAGAAATAGATAAACGTACTCAAACAGTTCAGATACAAATACGTATTCAAATACAATCTCCTCATTCTACCTCAGTTAAAATGAATTATACCTGAAAAAAACAGCCATAATTATATATTTGAAGTGGGAACGATGAGTGAGTGTAAAATTATGTAGAGATGACTCATGAAATCGTGATAACACTGCTACAAACAAATCAGGGAACGGGAGGAGTTTCTGGGGACTTGAGCTAGAGGTACGTCACAACCACGCTGGAGTAGTATTCATCTGTGAAAACCTACGTTTGTGGTCACAATTGTGGCCCATGCTAACCTGCCTATGGTGTATAGAAATATACCTAGTTGGATGAATCTTATTAGAAACAGCTGGCCAAGTGGTTAACGCAGTGGCTTGCGAATTTTAAGGACTCGCTTACAATGAGTTCAAACCCCACCCTTTCCCAAATTTACTTTCTATAAAACTGTATCATCATACAAAAATACGCAAGAATCTACAAATGAGAAATAACAGACAAGCTTAACCTTTCTTAGAAAAAATAATTATAATGTTATTTTAAAGCTTTGAACAGACGTAATTTATCACACACAAAACTTACAGTAAACCACACCTGAATACTCATTAATAATAAATGAATATTTATTAGCGATATATGAGTAGCCATAGGTGATACATCATATATTATCAGCAATAGGTGATACATGATTTATATGAACATAGGTGATACACGACTTTTACGATTAGACATCAGTGATACATCATGTGTATTATCAGCCATAGGTGATACGTCATATATATGATCAGCCACAGGTGATACGTGATGTGCAGGATCAGCCATAGCTATGTGATACATGATATATGTGATCAGAAATAGGTGATACATGATGCATCTGCACAACCATAGGTAGTACACGATATAGAACTAAAAACGCATGACACTGAGACACAGAGAGTCAGTTTAGAGAAACATGCAGCACAGGGATACAGAATGAGACTCAACGAGAGAGAATCTGAGTCAGTGGACCCCCGGTTAACGATATTTTTTTCATTCCAGACGTATGTTCAGGTGCCAGTACTGACCGAATTTGTTCCCATAAGGAATATTGTGAAGTAGATTAGTCCATTTCAGACCCCCAAACATACACGTACAAACGCACTTACATAAATACACTTACATAATTGGTCGCATTGGGAGGTGATCGTTAAGCGGGGGTTCTACAAGCATTACACAACAGAAAACTGCATTATAAGAACATAAAGATATTTGATACATAAATATAGGAAGATATATAGACCCTATGAGAAAATATGTGAAGACAAGGTGATGAAATGACAGACAATCATTGGCGATGCAAGTGATACACACACACTATAATGTATATATATATATATATATATATATATATATATATATATATATATATATATATATATATATATATATATATATATATAACCACTGATCTCTGGCTGAAGGAGACTCGAACCTACGAACCTTAGGACAAGGTACGCAGTGCTTTACCAATCTACCCACACTGGACAATACCTTGGCGTGTAGCTCATGTTACACGCCAAGGTATTGTCCAGTGTGGGTAGATTGGTAAAGCACTGCGTACCTTGTCCTAAGGTTCGTAGGTTCGAGTCTCCTTCAGCCAGAGATCAGTGTTTGTGTATATTTCGCATGCTCTCGCGAATTCCTTGCATATATATATATATATATATATAGAGGTAAGACAGAATGTAGGATTGCGGATGAGCAAGGAGGTTTTAGAGTGGGTAGGGGATGTGTAGATCAGGTGTTTACATTGAAGCATATATGTGAACAGTATTTAGATAAAGATAGGGAAGTTTTTATTGCATTTATGGATTTAGAAAAGGCATATGATAGAGTGGATAGAGGAGCAATGTGGCAGATGTTGCAAGTATATGGAATAGGTGGTAAGTTATTAAATGCTGTAAAGAGTTTTTATGAGGATAGTGAGGCTCAGGTTAGGGTGTGTAGAAGAGAGGGAGACTACTTCCCGGTAAAAGTAGGTCTTAGACAGGGATGTGTAATGTCACCATGGTTGTTTAATATATTTATAGATGGGGTTGTAAAGGAAGTAAATGCTAGGGTGTTTGGGAGAGGGGTGGGATTAAATTATGGGGAATCAAATTCAAAATGGGAATTGACACAGTTACTTTTTGCTGATGATACTGTGCTTATGGGAGATTCTAATGAAAAATTGCAAAGGTTAGTGGATGAGTTTGGGAATGTGTGTAAAGGTAGAAAGTTGAAAGTGAACATAGAAAAGAGTAAGGTGATGAGGGTGTCAAATGATTTAGATAAAGAAAAATTGGATATCAAATTGGGGAGGAGGAGTATGGAAGAAGTGAATGTTTTCAGATACTTGGGAGTTGACGTGTCGGCGGATGGATTTATGAAGGATGAGGTTAATCATAGAATTGATGAGGGAAAAAAGGTGAGTGGTGCGTTGAGGTATATGTGGAGTCAAAAAACGTTATCTATGGAGGCAAAGAAGGGAATGTATGAAAGTATAGTAGTACCAACACTCTTATATGGGTGTGAAGCTTGGGTGGTAAATACAGCAGCGAGGAGACGGTTGGAGGCAGCGGAGATGTCCTGTTTAAGGGCAATGTGTGGTGTAAATATTATGCAGAAAATTCGGAGTGTGGAAATTAGGAGAAGGTGTGGAGTTAATAAAAGTATTAGTCAGAGGGCAGAAGAGGGGTTGTTGAGGTGGTTTGGTCATTTAGAGAGAATGGATCACAGTAGAATGACATGGAAAGCATATAAATCTATAGGGGAAGGAAGGCGGGGTAGGGGTCGTCCTCGAAAGGGTTGGAGAGAGGGGGTAAAGGAGGTTTTGTGGGTAAGGGGCTTGGACTTCCAGCAAGCGTGCGTGAGCGTGTTAGATAGGAGTGAATGGAGACGAATGGTACTTGGGACCTGACGATCTGTTGGAGTGTGAGCAGGGTAATATTTAGTGAAGGGATTCAGGGAAACCGGTTATTTTCATATAGTCGGACTTGAGTCCTGGAAATGGGAAGTACAATGCCTGCACTTTAAAGGAGGGGTTTGGGATATTGGCAGTTTGGAGGGATATGTTGTGTATCTTTATATGTTTATGCTTCTAGACTGTTGTATTCTGAGCACCTCTGCAAAAACAGTGATAATGTGCGAGTGTGGTGAAAGTGTTGAATGATGATGAAAGTATTTTCTTTTTGGGGATTTTCTTTCTTTTTTGGGTCACCCTGCCTCGGTGGGAGACGGCCGACTTGTTGAAAAAAAAAAAAAAAAAAAAAAAAAAAAAATATATATATATATATATATATATATATATATATATATATATATATATATATTATGTACGAGCAGTGCTGTGGTTGATGCGGTATTGTGGCTGATGCAGTGTTGTTGTTGATGGTGTTGTGGTTGATTCAGTGTTGGGGTTGCTGCAGTTTTGTGGTTGATACGGTGTTGTGGTTGATGCAGTGTTGTGGTTGATATGGTGTTGTGGTTGATGCAGTGTTGTGGTTGACTGATGTAGTGTTGTGGTTAATGCAGTGTTGTGGTTGATGCAGCGCTGTGGTTGATGCAGCTTGTGGCTGATGCAATGTTGTTGTTGATTCAGTGTTGTTGTTGACTGTTGCAGTGTCGTGGTTGATGCAGTTCCGTGGTTGATGCAGCGTCGTGGTTAACTGATGCAGTGTTGTGGTTGATGCAGTGTTGTGGTTGATGCAGTATTGTGGTTGATGCAGTGTTGTGGTTGATGTAGTGTTGTGGTTGATGCAGTGTTGTGGTTGATGCAGTGTTGTGGTTGATGCAGTGTTGTGGTTGATGTAGTGTTGTGGTTGATTCATTGTTATGGTTGACTGATGCAGTGTTATAATTGACTGATGCAGTTTTATGGTTGACTGATGCAGTGTCGTGGTTGACTGATGCAGTGCTGTGGTTGATGGAGTATTATGGTTGACTGATGGAGTGTTGTGGTTGACTGATGGAGTGTTATGGTTGATTGATGCAGTATTATGGTGATTAATGCAGTGTTATGGTTGACTGATGCAGTGTTGTGGTTGACTGATGCAGTGTTGTGGATGGCTGATGCAGTGTTTTGGCTGACTGATGGAGTGTTATGGTTGACTGATGGAGTGTTGTGGTTGACTGATGCTGTGTTGTGGTTGACTGATGGAGTGTTATGGTTGATTGATGCAGTGTTATCGTTGACTGATGCAGTATTGTGGTTGACAGATGCAGTGTTGTGGTTGACTGATGCAGTGTTATGGTTGATTGATGCAGTGTTATGGTTGACTGATGCAGTGTTGTGGTTGACTGATGGAGTGTTATGGTTGACTGGTGGAGTGTTATGGTTGACTGATGCAGCGTTGTGGTTGACTGATGCTGTGTTGTGGTTGACTGATGGAATGTTATGGTTGACTGATGAAGTGTTGTGGTTGACTGATGCTGTGTTGTGGTTGACTGATGGAGTGTTATGGTTGATTGATGCAGTGTTATGGTTGACTGATGGAGTGTTGTGGTTGACTGATGGAGTGTTATGGTTGATTGATGCAGTGTTATGGTTGACTGGTGAGTGTTATGGTTGACTGATGCAGTGTTGTGGCTGACTGATGCTATGTTGTGGTTGACTGATGCAGTGTTGTGGTTGACTAATGCAGTGTTATGGTTGACTGATGCAGTTTTATGGTTGACTGATGCAGTGTTATGGTTGACTGATGCAGTGTTATGGTTGACTGATGCAGTGTTACGGTTGACTAATGCAGTGTTATGGTTGACTGATGCAGTGTTACGGTTGACTGATGCAGTGTTATGGTTGACTGATGCAGTGTTACGGTTGACTGATGCAGTGTTATGGTTGACTGATGCAGTGTTACGGTTGACTGATGCAGTGTTATGGTTGACTGATGCAGTGTTATGGTTGACTGATGCAGTGTTACGGTTGACTGATGCAGTGTTATGGTTGACTGATGCAGTGTTACGGTTGACTGATGCAGTGTTACGGTTGACTGATGCAGTGTTATGGTTGACTGATACAACATACTCCATTCTTCCTTCGTTTCAAAATTTTCATTCTTCACTACTGCTTATCTTCTCTATTTCTTTCTCCCATTCTTTCATTTTTACCTTCCTTCCTTGTCTAATTCTAATTCTTTCCCGCTATCTTATCTATTTTCCATTCTTCCTCCAACACACTATTTCTCTCCCTCCCTCTCTTTCTACTTCTTTTCCTTTCTTATTTATCTTTCTACCCACCTTCCTTATCTTCTTCCTCCCTTCCTCTCTATACCTTAATTATCTTACTCTCTCTAGCTCTTGTTTATCATTGTCTTCCTCGCACCTTAACAGTAGTCTGCAGAAGGAACCGAAGCCCTTAAGGTTGGCGATCTTATTGGTGTATGTTACCACCATGCTGACGTAAGTGCTGACGTATGTGCTGACGTAAGTGCTAACGTAGCAGTTGATATAGTTGCTGAGGTGGGTGCTGACTTAGCTGCTGATGTAGTTGCTGACGTAAGTGCTGATGTAGCTGCTGACGTAGCTGCTGATGTAATTGCTGACGGAGGAGCTGACACCAGTACAGAGGTGTTTCTCCCTACTGATGCTGCTGGTGACTCCGAGTTTTTATTGGCTGCCAAGTAAGGTGGTTTTCACACTACAATGTCCATGATTTTCTTCTCTATTGACTCATCAGTACCACGAGTACAGAACTATATCATATATGTTAAGAGTCTGTTAACGCGGGTTCGAGACATCACGCCAGACAACAATAATTTTTCTGTTTGTCTGAAAGAAAATCAGATCACTTTAGCACATTGAAAAATTATATATCAATTATTTTAATATATTTTATACAGGAAAGAAATGAATATTTTATTTTGTTGTTAAGAAAAAAAATCTGATGAGGACAATTCAGCAAGTGACGAAGTGTATGACAAGGTATCAGTCCCACTTGAACTATTGTCAAGACACGACTGAGGTGAGGAAAGTAGAGAAGATCTGAAGACAATATCGAAATTCTTTAATTTCGACAGAGTCGAAATTAAAGAAACTGGAGAAGGAAGCGGCAAAATTTGTTCAGGAAGACAATCAAGGAGAAAGTGAAGCAGGTTCTTACGAAGTCTGGAACCACTGAGAGCAGCTTCAAAGTCTGGAACCACTGAGAGCAGCTTCAAAGTCTGGAACCACTGAGAGCAGCTTCAAAGTCTGGAACCACTGAGAGCAGCTTCAAAGTCTGGAACCACTGAGAGCAGCTTCAAAGTCTGGAACCACTGAGAGCAGCTTCAAAGTCTGGAACCACTGAGAGTAGCTTCAAAGTCTGGAACCACTTAGAGCAGCTTCAAAGTCTGGAACCACTGAGAGTAGCTTCAAAGTCTAGAACCACTGAGAGCAGCTTCAAAGTCTGGAACCACTGAGAGCAGCTTCAAAGTCTGGAACCACTTAGAGCAGCTTCAAAGTCTGGAACCACTGAGAGTAGCTTCAAAGTCTGGAACCACTGAGAATAGCTTCAAAGTCTAGAACCACTGAGAGTAGCTTCAAAGTCTGGAACCACTGAGAGCAGCTTCAAAGTCTGGAACCACTGAGAGTAGCTTCAAAGTCTGGAACCACTGAGAGTAGCTTCAAAGTCTAGAACCACTGAGAGTAGCTTCAAAGTCTAGAACCACTGAGAGTAGCTTCAAAGTCTAGAACCACTGAGAGTAGCTTCAAAGTCTGGAACCACTGAGAGTAGCTTCAAAGTCTGGAACCACTGAGAGCAGCTTCAAAGGGATGAAACAGGGAGTTACAAGAATAAAGAACATCAAATAAATTACGAAGAATGAGACACTTGAGGATCCACAAAGAAAAGCCACAATGCCGTGGCTGGAACGATAACAACCTGCACGTGGGAGAGGAACACAGTGACGTGTTTTGAAAGGAATAATTACATAAGTATTTTCCACCAATGAGAAATCTGGGAAAGGGAAATATTGTGACAGTTTTCCAACCAGAATGATGAACTACAGTAACTTGGGTTCTTTTAAACAATCACGTCAGTATAAACAAATATCATCATCGTCTTCGACCAATCGCAACTGGAAGTCCCAGAAGATCCTTCTATAAAATGTCCTCTACAACATGATGTTTGGGTTTCCCAAGACTATTGTAAATTACAAATTAAATATCACCTTTTACATCTTTTTACTCACTGTATAATTTCCGAAGATAGGGTTTCTCTCGAGGAATATTCATTGCGAGGAGCAGCGTATATACACACATGGGTGCATATCTCAGTACGAAATCCTCGTAAGAATTTACCTTAATATCTCTCGTAGGTACATAGGTGATATGCAGGTATACAGAAGCATACAGGTGCTAATTGTACAGGCAATATACAGCCTAAATGACTTCTCATCTCTCAAAACAAACAACATGACGTCCAGCCAACCTTACCAAGAAAAACTTTTATACACAAATTTACGAAGTTACCTAACTCTGACAGCCAGAGAGAGAGAGAGAGAGAGAGAGAGAGAGAGAGAGAGAGAGAGAGAGAGAGAGAGAGAGAGAGAGAGAGAGAGAGAGAGAGAGAGAGAGAGAGAGAGAGAGAGAGACTGCGTACTGGTGCACAGGCTATGGTATAGACTTCATTAAGTAGCTTCCATATCTTAGATATAAGTTAAATAATTAATGCAAACACGCAAATTATCGAAACGCTTTGTAAATATTTATTAACCGAAACAATAATTATAATATTAATAATCGCACTAAAATCAGATAGGAGGTTGTGAAATTCTTGAAGCAGAAGCATCTCTTAAGTTGTCATTGGTGTTTAACCTATTAAAAAGTAACTAGAGCATGGCTGAACCAGCACCTGAGTAGTGATTCCTGCCTACAGTAGAGTATGGCTGAACAAGCACCTGTGTAGTGATGCCTGCCTACACTAGAGCATGGCTGAACCAGCACCTGTGTGGTGATTCCTGCCTACACTAGAGCATGGCTGAACCAGCACCTGTGTGGTGATTCCTGCCTACACTAGAGTATGGCTGAACCAGCACCTGTGTGGTGATTCCTGCCTACACTAGAGCATGGCTGAACCAGCACCTGTGTAGTGATTCCTGCCTACACTAGAGTATGGCTGAACCAGCACCTGTGTGGTGATTCCTGCCTACACTAGAGTATGGCTGAACCAGCACCTGTGTGGTGATTCCTGCCTACACTAGAGCATGGCTGAACCAGCACCTGTGTAGTGATTCCTGCCTACACTAGAGTATGGCTGAACCAGCACCTGTGTGGTGATTCCTGCCTACACTAGAGTATGGCTGAACCAGCACCTGTGTGGTGATTCCTGCCTACACTAGAGCATGGCTGAACCAGCACCTGTGTAGTGATTCCTGCCTACACTAGAGTATGGCTGAACCAGCACCTGTGTGGTGATTCCTGCCTACACTAGAGTATGGCTGAACCAGCACCTGTGTGGTGATTCCTGCCTACACTAGAGTATGGCTGAACCAGCACCTGTGTGGTGATTCCTGCCTACACTAGAGCATGGCTGAACCAGCACCTGTCTAGTGATTCCTGCCTACACTAGAGTATGGCTGAACCAGCACCTGTGTGGTGATTCCTGCCTACACTAGAGTATGGCTGAACCAGCACCTGTGTGGTGATTCCTGCCTACACTAGAGCATGGCTGAACCAGCACCTGTGTAGTGATTCCTGCCTACACTAGAGTATGGCTGAACCAGCACCTGTGTGGTGATTCCTGCCTACACTAGAGCATGGCTGAACCAGCACCTATGTAGTGATTCCTGCCTACACTAGAGCATGGCTGAACCAGCACCTGTGTAGTGATTCCTGCCTACACTAGAGCATGGCTGAACCAGCACCTGTGTAGTGATTCCTGCCTACACTAGAGCATGGCCGAACCAGCACCTGTGTAGTGATTCCTGCCTACACTAGAGCATGGCTGAACCAGCACCTGTGTAGTGATTCCTGCCTACACTAGAGCATGGCTGAACCAGCACCTGTGTAGTGATTCCTGCCTACACTAGAGTATGGCTAAACCAGCACCTGTGTGGTGATTCCTGCCTACACTAGAGCATGGCTGAACCAGCACCTATGTAGTGATTCCTGCCTACACTAGAGCATGGCTGAACCAGCACCTGTGTAGTGATTCCTGCCTACACTAGAGCATGGCTGAACCAGCACTTGTGTAGTGATTCCTGCCTACACTAGAGCATGGCTGAACCAGCACCTGTGTAGTGATTCCTGCCTACACTAGAGCATGGCTGAACCAGCACCTGTGTAGTGATTCCTGCCTACACTAGAGCATGGCTGAACCAGCACCTGTGTAGTGATTCCTGCCTAAACTAGAGTATAGCTGAACCAGCACCTGTGTGGTGATTCCTGCCTACACTAGAGCATGGCTGAATCAGCACCTGTGTGGTGATTCCTGCCTACACTAGAGCATGGCTGAACCAGTACCTGTGTGGTGATTCCTGCCTACACTAGAGTATGGCTGAACCAGCACCTGTGTGGTGATTCCTGCCTACACTAGAGCATGGCTGAACCAGCACCTGTGTGGTGATTCCTGCCTACACTAGAGCATGGCTGAACCAGCACCTGTGTAGTGATTCCTGCCTACACTAGAGCATGGCTGAACCAGCACCTGTGTAGTGATTCCTGCCTAAACTAGAGTATGGCTGAACCAGCACCTGTGTGGTGATTCCTGCCTACACTAGAGCATGGCTGAACCAGCACCTGTGTGGTGATTCCTGCCTACACTAGAACATGGCTGAACCAGCACCTGTGTGGTGATTCCTGCCTACACAAGAGTATGGCTGAACCACCACCTGTGTGGTGATTCCTGCCTACACTAGAGCATGCTGAAACATGTGTAGTGATTCCTGCCTACACTAGAGAATGCCTGAAAAAGCACCTGTGCAGTGATTCCTGCCTACACTAGAGTATGGCTGAACCAGCACCTGTTTGGTGATTCCTGTCTACACTAGAGTATGGCTGAACCACCACCTCTGTAGTGATTCCTGCTTACACTAGACTATGGCTGAACAAGCACCTGTGTACTGATTCCTGCTTACACTAGAGCATGGCTGAACCAGCACCTGTGTAGTGAAGTGATTCCTGCCTGCACTAGAGTATGGCTGAACCAGCAAATGTGTAGTGATTCATGCCTACACTAGAGTATGGCTGAACCTGCACCTGTGTAGTGATTCCTGCCTACACTAGAGTATGGCTGAACCAGCACCTGTGTAGTGATTCCTGCCTTCACTAGAGCATGGCCGAACCAGCACCTGTGTAGTTGATTCCTGCCTACACTAGAGCATGGCTGAACAAGCACCTGTGTAGTGATTCTTGCCTACATTTGAGTATGACTGAACCAACACCTGTGTAGTGATTCCTACCTACACTAGAGTAGGGCTGAGCCAGCACCTGTGAAGTAATTCCAGCCTACATTAGAGTATGGCCGAACCAGCACCTGTGGGGTGATTCCTGCCTACACTAGAGTATGGCTGAATCAGCACCTGTGTGGTGATTCCTGCCTACACTAGAGCATGGCTTAACCAGCACCTGTGTGGTGATGCCTGCCTACACTAGAGCATGGCTGAACCACCACCTGTGTGGTGATTCCTGCCTACACTAAAGTATGGCTGAACCAGCACCTTTGTGGTGATTCCTGCCTACACTAGAGCATATCTGAACCAGCACTTGTGTGGTGATGCCTGCCTACACAAGAGCATGGCTGAACCACCACCTGTGTGGTGATTCCTGCCTACACTAGAGCATGGCTGAACCACCACCTGTGTAGTGATTCCTGCCTATACTAGAGCATGGCTGAACCACCACCTGTGTAGTGATTCCTGCCTTCACTAGAGCATAGCTGAAGCAACTCCTGTGTAGTGATTCCTGCCTACTCTAGAGCATGGCTGAACCAACACCTGTGTGGTGATGCCTGCCTACACTAGAGCATCGCTGAACCACCACCTGTGTGGTGATGCCTGCCTACACTAGAGCATGGCTGAACCACCACCTGTATGGTGATGCCTGCCTTCACTTGAGCATGGCCGAACCACCACCTGTGTGGTGATTCCTGCCTACACTATAGCATTGCTGAACCAGCACCTGTGTAGTGATTCCTGCCGACACTAGAGCATGGCTGAACCAGCACCTGTGTGGTGATTCCTGCCTACACTAGAGCATGGCTGAACCAGCGCCTGTGTGGCGATTCCTGCCTACACTAGAGCATGGATGAACCAGCACCTGTGTAATGATTCCTGCCTACACTAGAGTATGGCTGAACCAGCACCTGTGTAGTGATTCCTGCCTACAGTAGAGCATGGCTGAACCAGCACCTGTGTAGTGATTCCTGCATACACTAGAGTATGGCTGAACCAGGACCTGTGTAGTGATTCCTGCATACACTAGAGTATGGCTGAACCACCACCTGTGTAGTGATTCCTGCCTACACTAGAGCATGGCTGAACCAGCACCTGTGTAGTGATTCCTGCCTACACTAGAGCATGTCTGAACCAGCACCTGTGTAGTGATTCTTGCCTACACTAGAGTATGGCTGAACCACCACCTGTGTAGTGAATCCTTCCTACATTAGAGTATGGCTGAGCCAGCACTTGTGCAGTGATTCCTGCCTACACTAGAGTATGGCTGAACCAGCACCTGTCTTGTGATTCATGCCTTTACTAGAGCATGGCTGAAACAGCACCTATGTAGTGATTCCTGCCTACACTAGAGTATGGCTGAACCAGCACCTGTGTGGTGATTCCTGCCTACACTAGAGTATGGCTGAACCAGCACCTGCGTGGTGATGCCTGCCTACACTAGAGTATAGCTGAACCAGCACCTGCGTGGTGATTCCTGCCTACACTAGAGTATTACTGAATCAGCATCTGTGTGGTGATGCATGCCTACACTAGAGCATGGCCGAACCACCACCTGTGTGGTGATTCCTGCGTAAACAGAGCATGCTGAACCACCACCTCTGTAGTGATTCCTGCCTACACTAGAGCGTGGCAGAACTACCACCTGTGTGGTGATGCCTGCCTATACTAGATCATGGCTGAACCACCACCTCTGTGGTGATTCCTGCCTACACTAGAGCATGGCTGAACCACCAGCTGTGTGGTGATTCCTGCCTTCACTAGAGCATGGCTGAGCAACCACCTGTGTTGTGATTCCTGCCTACACTAGAGCATGGCTGAACCAGCACCTGTGTAGTTATTCCTGCCTACACTAGAGTATGGCTGAACCAGCACCTGTGTAGTGATTCCTACCTACACTAGAGCATTACTGAACCAGTACCTGTGTAGTGATTCCTGCCTACACTAGAGTATGGCTGAACCAGCACCTGTGTAGTGATTCCTGCCTACACTAGAGTATGCCTGATCCAGCACCTGTGTAGTGATTCCTGCCTACACTAGAGTATGGCTTAACCAGCACCTGTGTAGGGATTCCTGCCTACACTAGAGCATGGCTGAACCAGCACTTGTGTAGTGATTCCTGCCTACACTAGAGCATGGCTGAACCACCACCTGTGTAGTGATTCTTGCCTTCACTAGAGCATGGCTGAACCACCACCTGTGTAGTGATTCCTACGTACACTTGAGTATGGCTGAGCCAGCACCTGTGTAGTGATTCCTGCCTACACTAGAGTATGGCTGAATCAGCACCTGTGTTGTGATTCATGCCTACACTAGAGCATGGCTGAACCAGTACCTGTGTAATAATTCCTGCCTACACTAGAGTATGGCTGAACCAGCACCTGTGGGGTGATTCCTGCCTACACTAGAGTATGGCTGAACCAGCACCTGTGTGGTGATTCCTGCCTACAATAGAGTATGGCTGAATCAGCACCTGTGTGGTGATTCCTGCCTACACTAGAGCATGGCTGAACCAGCACCTGTGTGGTGATGCCTGCCTACACTAGAGCATGGCTGAACTTCCACCTGTGTAGTGATTCTTGCCTACACTAGAGTATGGCTGAACCACCACCTGTGTAGTGAATCCTTCCTACATTAGAGTATGGCTGAGCCAGCACTTGTGTAGTGATTCCTGCCTACACTAGAGTATGGCTGAACCAGCACCTGTGTTGTGATTCATGCCTTTACTAGAGCATGGCTGAAACAGCACCTGTGTAGTGATTCCTGCATACAGTAGAGCATGGCTGAAACAGCACTTGTGTAGTGATTCCTGCCTACACTAGAGTATGGCTGAACCAGCACCTGTGTGGTGATTCCTGCCTACACTAGAGTATGGCTGAACCTGCACCTGTGCAGTGATTCCTGCCTACACTAGAGTATAGCTGAACCAGTACCTGTGTGGTGATTCCTGCCTACACTAGAGTATTACTGAATCAGCACCTGTGTGGTGATTCCTGCCTACACTACAGCATGGCCGAACCAGCACCTGTGTGGTGATGCCTGCCTACACTAGAGCATGGCTGAACCACCACCTACGTAGTGATTCCTGCCTACACTAGAGAATGGCAGAAGCAACACCTGTGTAGTGATTCCTGCCTACACCACCTGTGTGGTGATGCCTGCCTACACTAGAGCATCGTTGAACCACCACCAGTGTGGTGATGCCTGCCTACACTAGAGCATCGCTGAGCCACCACCTGTGTGGTGATGCCTGCCTTCACTAGAGAATGGCTGAACCATAACCTGTGTGGTGATGCCTGCCTATACTAGAGCATGGCTGAACCACCACCTGTGTGGTGATGCCTGCCTATACTAGAGCATCGCTGAACCACCACCTGTATGGTGATGCCTGCCTACACTAGAGCATCGCTGAACCTCCACCAGTGTGGTGATGCCTGCCTACACTAGAGCATCGCTGAGCCACCACCTGTGTGGTGATGCCTGCCTTCACTAGAGAATGGCTGAACCATAACCTGTGTGGGGATGATTGCCTACACTAGAGTATGGCTGAACCAGCACCTGTATGGTGATGCCTGCCTACACTAGAGCAAGGCTGAACCACCACCTGTATTGTGATGCCTGCCTACACTTGAGCATGGCTGAACCACCACCTGTGTGGCGATGCCTACCTACACTAGAACATGGCTGAACTACCACCTGTGTGGTGATTCCTGCCTATACTAGAGCATGGCTGAACCACCACCTCTGTGGTGATTCCTGCCTACACTAGAGCATGGCTGAACCACCACCTCTGTGGTGATTCCTGCCTACACTAGAGCATGGCTGAGCCACCACCTGTGTTGTGATTCCTGCCTACACTAGAGCATGGCTGAACCAGCACCTGTGTAGTGATTCCTGCCTACACTAGAGTATGGCTGAACCAGCACCTGTGTAGTGATTCCTACCTACACTAGAGCATTACTGAACCAGTACCTGTGTAGTGATTCCTGCCTACACTAGAGTATGGCTGAACCAGCACCTGTGTAGTGATTCCTGCCTACACTAGAGTATGCCTGATCCAGCACCTGTGTAGTGATTCCTGCCTACACTAGAGTATGGCTGAACCAGCACCTGTGTAGTGATTCCTGCCTACACTAGAGCATGGCTGAACCAGCACCTGTGTAGTGATTCCTGCCTACACTAGAGCATGGCTGAACCAGCACCTGTGTAGTGATTCTTGCCTACACTAGAGTATGGCTGAACCACCACCTGTGTAGTGATTCCTACCTACACTAGAGTATGGCTGAGCCAGCACCTGTGTAGTGATTCCTGCCTACACTAGAGTATGGCTGAATCAGCACCTGTGTAGTGATTCCTACCTACACTAGAGTATGGCTATGCCAGCACCTGTGTAGTGATTCCTGCCTACAATAGAGTATGGCTGAATCAGCACCTGTGTGGTGATTCCTGCCTACACTAGAGCATGGCTGAACCAGCACCTCTGTGGTGATGCCTTCCTACACTAGAGCATGGATGAACCAGCACCTGTGTAATGATTCCTGCCTACATTAGAGTATAGCTGAACCAGCACCTGTGTAGTGATTCCTGCCTACAGTAGTGCATATCTGAACCAGCACCTGTGTGGTGATGGCTGCCTACACTAGAGCATGGATGAACAAGCACCTGTGTAGTGATTCCTGCCTACACTAGAGTATGGCTGAACAAGCACCTGTGTAATGATTCCTGCCTACACTAGAGCATGGCTGAACCAGCACCTGTGTAGTGATTCCTGCCTACACTAGAGCATGGCTGAACCAGCACCTGTGTAGTGATTCTTGCCTACACTAGAGTATGGCTGAACCACCACCTGTGTAGTGATTCCGTCCTACATTAGAGTATGGCTGAGCCAGCACTTGTGTAGTGATTCCTGCCTACACTAGAGTATGGCTGAACCAGCACCTGTGTGGTGATTCCTGCCTACACTAGAGTATGTCTGAACCAGCACCTGTGTGGTGATGCCTGCCTACACTACAGCATGGCCGAACCAGCACCTGTGTGGTGATGCCTGCCTACACTAGAGAATGTCTGAACCAGCACCTGTGTGGTGATGCCTGCCTACACTACAGCATAACCAGCAGTATGCCTGCTACACTAGAGCATGGCTGAACCACCACCTGCGTAGTGATTCCTGCCTACACTAGAGAATGACAGAAGCAACACCTGTGTAGTGATTCCTGCCTACACTAGAGCATGGCTGAACCACCACCTGTGTGGTGATGCCTGCCTATACTAGAGCATCGCTGAACCACCACCTGTGTGGTGATGCCTGCCTACACTAGAGCATCACTGAACCACCACCAGTGTGGTGATGCCTGCCTACACTAGAGCATCGCTGAGCCACCACCTGTGTGGTGATGCCTGCCTGAGAATGGCCTAACCTGTGTGGGGATGATTGCTACACTAGAGTATGGCTGAACCAGCACCTGTATGTATGTGCCTACATTAGAGTATGGCTGAACCAGCACCTGTGTAGTGATTCCTGCCTACACTAGAGCATGGCTGAACCACCACCTGTGTGGCGATGCCTACCTACACTAGAACATACCTGAACTATTACCTGTGTAGTGATGCCTGCCTACACTAAAGTATGGCTGAGCCAGCACCTGTGTGGTGATTCCTGCCTACACTAGAGTATGGCCGAACCAGCACCTGTGTGGTGAGTCCTGCCTACATTAGAGTATGGCCGAGCCAGCGCCTGTGTGGTGATTCCTGCCTACACTAGAGCATGGCTGAACCAGCACCTGTGTAGTGATTCCTGCCTACACTAGAGTATGGCTGAACCAGCACCTGTGTGGTGATTCCTGCCTACACTATAGTATGGCCGAACCAGCACCTTTGTGGTGAGTCGTGCCTACACTAGAGTATGGCCGAGCCAGCGCCTGTGTGGTGATTCCTGCCTACACTAGAGCATGGCTGAACCAGCACCTGTGTAGTGATTACTGCCTACACTAGAGTATGCCTTAACCAGCACCAGTGTAGTGATTCCTGCCTACACTAGAGTATGGCTGAACCAGCACCTGTTTGGTGATTCCTGCCTCCACTAGAGTATGGCTGAACCAGCACCTGTGTAGTGATTCCTGCCTACCATAGACCATGGCTGAACCAGCACCTGTGTAGTGATTCCTGCCTACACTAGAGTATGGCTGAAACAGCACCTGTGTAGTGATTCCTGCCTACACTAGAGTATGCCTGAACCAGCACCTGTGTAGTAATTCCTGCCTACACTAGAGTATGGCTGAACCAGCACCTGTGTGGTGATTCCTGCCTACACTGGAGTATGGCTGAACCAGCACCTGTGCAGTGATTCCTGCCTACACTAGAGTATGGCTGAACCAGCACCTGTGTAGTGATTCCTGCCTACACTAGAGCATGGCTGAACTAGCACCTGTGTAGTGATTCCTGCCTACACTAGAGCATGGCTGAACCAGCACCTGTGTAGTGATTCTTGCCTAAACTAGAGTATGGCTGAAGCACCACCTGTGCAGTGATTCCTTTCTTCACTAGAGGATGGCTGAGCCAGCACCTGTGTTGAAATTCCTGCCTACACTAGAGTATGGCTGAACCAGCACCTGTGTGGTGATTCCTGCCTACATTAGAGTATGGCTGAACCAGCACCTGTGTGGTGATTCCTGCCTACACTAGAGTATTGCTGAACCAGCACCTGTGTAGTGATTCCTGCCTACACTAGAGTATGGCTCAACCACCATCTGAGTGGTGATTCCTGCCTACATTACAGTATGGCTGAACCAGCACCTGTGTGGTGATTCCTGCCTTCACTAGAGCATGGCTGAACCAGCACCTGTGTGGTGATGCCTGCCTAAACTAGAGCATGGCTGAACCACCACCTGTGTGGTGATTACTGCCTACACTAGAGCATGGCTGAACTACAAACTGTGTAGTGATTCCTGCCTATACTAGAGCATGGCTGAACTACCACCTGTGTGGTGATGCCTGCCTACACTAGAGCATGGCTGAACCACCACCTGTGTAGTGATTCCTGCCTACACAAGAGCATGGCTGAACCACCATCTGTGTGGTGATTCCTGCCTACACAAGAGCATGGCTGAACCACCACCTGTGTAGTGATTCCTGCCTACACTAGAGCATGGCTGAACTACCACCTGTGTGGTTATGCCTGCCTACACTAGAGCATGGCTGAAGCAACACCTGTCTTGTGATTCCTGCCTACAGTAGAGCTTGGCTGAACCACCACCTGTCGTTTGATGCCTGCCTACACTAGAGCATCGCTGAACCACCACCTGTGTGGTGATGCTTTCCTAAACTAGAGCATCGCTGAGCCACCACCTGTGTGGTGATGCCTGCCTTCACTAGAGCATCGCTGAACCACCACCTGTGTGGTGATGCTTGCATTCACTAGAGAATGGCTGAACCACCACCTGTGTGGTGATGCCTGCCTACACTAGAGAATCGCTGAACCACCACCTGTGTGGTGATGCTTGCATTCACTAGAGAATGGTTGAACCACCAGCTGTGTGGTGATGCCTGCCTACACTAGAGCATCGCTGAACCACCACCTGTGTGGTGATGCCTGCCTACACTAGAGCATCGCTGAACCACCACCTGTGTGGTGATGCTTGCATTCACTAGAGAATGGCTGAACCACCACCTGTATGGTGATGCCTGCCTACACTTGAGCATGGCTGAACCAACACCTGTGTGGCGATGCCTGCCTACACTAGAGCATGGCTGAACCACCACCTGTGTGGTGATGCTTGCCTGCACTAGATCATAGCTGAACTGTTACCTGTGTGGTGATGCCTGCCTTCAATAGAGCATGGCTGATCCACCACCTGTGTCGTGATGCCTGCTTACACTAGAGCATGGCTGATCCACCACCTGTGTGGTGATGCCTGCCTACACTAGAGCATGGCTTAACCAACACCTGAGTAGTGATGCCTGCCTACACTAGAGCATGGCTGAACCACCACCTGTGTGGTGATGCCTGCCTACACTAGAGCATGGCTGAACCACCACCTGTGTAGTGATTCCTGCCTACACTAGAGCATGGCTGAACCACCACCTGTGTGGTGATTCCTGCCTACACTAGAGCATGGCTGAACCACCACCTGTGTAGTGATTCCTGCCTGCACTAGAGCATGGCTGAAACACTACCTGTGTGGTGATTCCTGCCTTCACTAGAGCATGGCTGAACCACCAAATGTGTAGTGATTCCTGCCTACACTAGAGCATGGCTGAACTACCACCTGTGTGGTGATGCCTGCCTACACTAGAGCATGGCTGAACCACCACCTGTGTAATGATTTCTGCCTACACTAGAGCATGGCTGAAGCAACACCTCTGTAGTGATTCCTGCCTACACTAGAGCATGGCTGAACCACCACCTGTGTTGTGATGCCTGCCTACACTAGAGCATGGCTGAAGCAACACCTGTGTAGTGATTCCTGCCTACACTAGAGCATGGCCGAACCACTACCTGTGTGGTGATGCCTGCCTACACTAGAGCATCGCTGAACCACCACCTGTGTGGTGATGCCTGCCTACACTAGAGCATCGCTGAGCCACCACCTGTGTGGTGATGCCTGCCTACACTAGAGTATCGCTGAACCACCACCTGTGTGGTGATGCCTGCCTACACTAGAGTATCGCTGAGCCACCACCTGTGTGGTGATGCCTGCCTACTCTAGAGAATGGCTGAACCATAACCTGTGTTGGGATGATTGCCTACACAAGAGCATGGCTGAACCACCACCTGTATGGTGATGCCTGCCTACACTAGAGCATCGCTGAACCACCACCTGTGTGGTGATGCCTGCCTACACTAGAGCATCGCTGAGCCACCACCTGTGTGGTGATGCCTGCCTTCTCTAGAGAATGGCTGAACCATAACCTGTGTTGGGATGATTGCCTACACTTGAGGATGGCTGAACCACAACCTGTGTTGTGATGCCTGCCTACACTAGAGCATGGCTGATCCATCACCTGTGTCGTGATGCCTGCTTACACTAGAGCATGGCTGATCCACCACCTGTGTGGTGATACCTGCCTACACTAGAGCATGGCTGAACCAACACCTGAGTAGTGATTCCTGCGTACACTAGAGCATGGCTGATCCACCACCTGTGTGGTGATACCTGCCTACACTAAAGCATGGCTGAACCAACACCTGAGTAGTGATTCCTGCGTACACTAGAGCATGGCTGAACCAACACCTGAGTAGTGATTCCTGCGTACACTAGAGCATGGCTGAACCACCTCCTGTGAGGTGATGCCTGCTACCACTAGAGCATGGCTGAACAAACACCTTAGTGGTGATGCTTATTTACACTAGAGCATGACTTAACCACCACCTGTGTATTGATGCCTGCCTACACTAGAGCATAGCTGAACCACCACCAGTGTGGTGATGCCTGCCTACAATAGAACATGGCTTATCCACATCCAGTCTCGTGATGTCTACCTACATTAGAGCATGGCTGAACCTTCTGTCTGGTGATGCCTGCCTACACTAGAACATGACTGAACGTTCTGTCTGGTGATGCCTGTCTACACTAGAGAATGGCTGAACCAGCTCCTTGTGGTGATGCGTGCCTACACAAGAGCATTGGTGAACCACCACCTCTGTGGTGATGCCCGCCTACACTAGAGCATGGCTGAAGGTCCTCTTGTGTGGTGATACCTGCCTACACTAGAGCATGGCTGAACCTCCTGTAAGGTGACGCCTGCTTACACTAGAGCGTGGCCGAACGTTCTCCTGTCTGGTGATGCCTGCCTTCAGTAGAGCATGGCTGAACCTCCTGTCTGGTGATGCCTGCCTTCACTAGAGCATGTCTGAACCTCCTGTCTGGTGATGCCTGCCTATAGAGCATCGCTGAACCACCACCTGTGTGGTTGTCCCTGCCTAGACTAGAGAATGTCTGAACCACCACCTGCGTGCCTGCCTACACTAGAGCATTGCTGATCCTCCTGTGTGGCGATGCATGACCACCCTAGAGCACTGCTGAATCTCCTTTCCGATGATACCTGTGTAGAATAGAACATGCCTTAACCTTCTGTTTGGTGATACCTGCCTATATTGAGCATGGCTGAACCACCTCCTGTGTGGGGATCTCTGCCTAAGCTAAAGCATTGCTGAACCTCCTGTCTAGTGATACCTGCCTACACTAGAGCATGGCTGAATCTCCTGTCTGGTGATGCCTGTCTAAACTAGAGCATGTCTGTACCACCTCCTTTGTGGTGATGCCTGCCTACACTACAACATGGCTGAACCTCCTGTCTGGTGATGCCTGCCTACATTAGAGCATGGCTGAACTTTCTGTCCGGTGATGCCTGCCTAAACTAGAGCATGTCTGAACCTCCTCCTGTGTGGTGATACCTGCCTACACTTTAGCATGGCTGAACCTCCTCCTGTCTGGTGATGCCTGCCTACACTAGAGCATGGCTGTATCTCCTGTCTGATGATGCTTGCATAAACTAGAGCATGTCTGAACTTCCTCGTGCGTGGTGATGCCTGCCTACGCTATAGCATGGCTGAACCTCCTCCTATGTGGTGATGCCTGCCTACACTACAACATGGCTGAACCTCCTGTCTGGTGATGCCTTCCTACAATAGAGCATGGCTGAACCTCCTCCTGTGAGGTGATGCCTGCCTACACTAGAGCATGGCTGAACCTCTTGTCTGGTGATGCCTGCCTACACTGGAGAATGGCTGAACCTCCTCCTGTGTGGTGATACCTGTCTACACTAGAGCATAGTTGAACCTCCTGTCTAGTGATGTCTGCCTACACTTGGGCATGGCTGAACCTCTTGTGTTGTGATGTCTGCCTACACTTGAGCATGGCTGAACCTCCTCCAGGTGGTGATCCCTGCCTAGAATAGAGGATGGCTTAACCTCCTGTCTGCTGATACCTGGCTTCACTAGAGCATGGCTGAACCTCCTCCTGTGTGGTGATACCTGTCTACACTAGAGCATAGCTGAACCTCCTGTCTAGTGATGTCTGCCTACACTAGAGCATTACTGAACCTCCTGTGTGGTGATGCCTGCCTTCGCTTGAGCATGACTGAACCTCCTCCTGTCTGGTGTTGCCTGCCTACACTAGAGCATGGCTGAACCTCCACCTCTCAGGTAATGCCTGCCTACACTAGAGCATGGCTGAACCTCAACTTGTCTGGTGATGCCTACGTACACCAGAGCATGGCTGAACCTCCTGTTTGGTGATGCCTGCCTACACTAGAACATGGCTGAACCTCACGTCTGGTGATGCCTGCCTACACTAGAACATGGCTGAACCTCAGGTCTGGTGATGCCTGCCTACACTAGAACATGGCTGAACCTCCTGTGTGGTGATGCCTGCCTTCACTTGAGCATGACTGAACCTCCTCCTGTCTGGTGATGCCTGCCTACACTAGAGCATGGCTGAACCTCTACCTGTCTGGTGATGCCTACCTACACCAGAGCATGGCTGAACCTCCTGTCTGGTGATGCCTGCCTACACTAGAACATGGCTGAACCTCACGTCTGGTGATGCCTGCCTACACTAGAACATGGCTGAACCTCAGGTCTCGTGATGCCTGCCTACACTAGAACATGGGTGAACCTCACGTCTGGTGATGCCTGCCTACACTAGAACATGGCTGAACCTTACGTCTGGTGATGCCTGCCTACGTAATCATCTCAGGAGAGAATTCCTCATCAACATGTGACATTAAATAAAAACTAAATAATGGTATCCTCCGCCTGGCATCCTTCCAGGAAGGCCGGATGTCTTCTGGCGGATTTCTTCATAAATATACCGCTACTAGAATAAACACAGTCCTCTAGTTTCTCGGCCTCTTCTTCAGTTACCACCAGCTTTCTTACTTTATCCAACAAAGGAGTCTTTCATCTGTGCTTGGATTAGATCTTCAGGTCTAAATTTTTTAGCACCTAATCTAAAGTTGAGTCTAGCCCTGCAGGCACAGACGTCGCATCCTTGGGCCAGTGGGTCGCACTAAAGGTTCAAACCCAGATGAGCTTTGTCCTCTTCTTCCTCTCTTGATTCAGGAGGTAACCTGGTCGTTGCCATGGACCTAGTGACAACTCCCAGCGGAAATAATGATAGGTCCTTCCTATAAGCCTCAACCAGGTAATCCTCTCCCGAGGTATTTTCTATCACCAAAGGTTCTTGATTCCTTCGCAGCTTAGGTCATTTTCTATCAGTAGGTCAGCAGACTTAATAGGGAATCCTTCGTCTGATATACCGACAGTCGCATGTCCTTTATAGCAACCTAGGTCTAGGTATATCCTATGGAGGGGAACTCTAGAGACGGCTCCCCCATAAGCCTCCAGAAGTCCACCTATCTTCGTGTAAGTGCGGTCAGATAAAGGGAGGATTCCCCTTTTTAACAATGCCATGTAACTCCCCGTATCCCTATAGGCTTTAATAGCTACCACTTGACACTCGTCAATACCAGCTTTTCCTTCTGAAAAATATGGGCTCATTGCCTTTTCAGTTTCTTGCCCTGAGAAGGTCCTCGTCTCTGGTCATCTCGGTGAAGCGGTCTTCGGTCCTGCCGGCCCAAGATCCGTCTGTAGACACCCCTGCGTGTGGGCTGCCGAAGGCACCATCTGCATAGTAGCACCTTCTCGATATTTATGTTTCCTATCCCTTTCCAGCTGATAACATTGGTTTCTCACATGACCTTCCTTTTGACAATATGAACAGGACAAGTTCTTCCTGGCTTTATATACCTCCCGGTTCTGTCGTGGTTGAAACCGGTCACCATTGCATGGTTTATCCAGGGTTCGAGAGGTTACTGTTCTTTACTTAACTGGTCGAACCTTCTGGCCCAATTTTACTGCTTCCTCTCTGGATGTTCTATCACGGATCAGCTGGCTGGAGATCTCGTAGCCATCGGCCAGTGCAGCGGTTTCCATCACATCAGGTGTTGGACGGTCGATCAGGAACTTCCGCAAATCCCCAGATATAGAATTATAGAAGTCCTCTTGTAGTTTTAATTGGGTTAGGCTGCTTACGGTGTTGCTTTGTGAGGCTCTTTGCCACCTCTCAAAATCTACCTTCTTCTGCCTGGCGAAGTTCACCCAAGTTTGCCCTGGTAACCTTTGCAGAGTACGGAAGGCTTGCTGGTAGCTAAAAGGGAGTAGATCATAGGTCTCCAGTATGACCTTCTTGACTGAGTCATATTGTATGTACTTTTCGTAAGGCAAAGCCGCTGTACATTCTCGAGCTTTACCAGTCAGCGTCGTATGCAACAAGACAGCCCAGAATTTTCGGGGCCACTGCATAGCTCGAGCTTGATTTTCGAAAGTATCGAAGTACGTGTCCAGATCAGACTCGCAAAACTTGGGCACCAGAGATGCTGCTTTATGAATGTCGAAAGTATTTCTGGGGGTCTCGGGTCTCAACTCCTTCCCTTTGCCACTGACGTTCGTAGAGAATGGTGTCCCTCTCAAACTCTCTTGCATTCAGCTTCCTTTAGGCTTCTTTTTGGGCCGTCTGTAAAATAATAAGGAGCTCCATCCTTTCGAACTGGTTTTGTGATATGGGCCCAGTCGGTAGTGGAGGAGTTGGGGGATACAAGGTTTCCTGTCTTTCCATGGGTCGAGCACTTGCCCCGGGTGCTTCTAGTGGACCAGGGTCGGAAACTGGGTGATTAGACACCCCAATTTCAGGCACCTCTCCCAGGGATGTCAGCTCACCACCAGCTCCCTTTGATTCTGGCTCAGCCACATCACCAGAGGGTAGGGAAGTTGGAAGGCCACCAAGATTAAGTCCTGCTGCTGCAAGCGGTTGGTCCAAGTCTCCAAACTGAGATATTAGACTTGCCTCATCAGTATCGTCAATGTCATCCACCTCTCCTTGTTCCAGAAACAGCATGTTTCTCAAAATAGATTTTGTGGCTCTGAGTGAGTCAGGATATATCAGTATATGTACATGCACAGGCGTTGCTTAAAAACTTGAACACCACACTGATAGAGCTCTTACATAGGGTTCACTCTGCAATAAGCCCTCTTACAACACAGTGGTTTGCACACTTGGCTTCACTTTCTCTAAGAGCTTCTCAACCGCCTTCTCCAACCGAGATAAGTCTTAGCAATGAGTTTCCGAGAATTCCTGGTATTTTCAAGGGAGGCGAATGGTGTTTAGAGATGGATACTTCCCTAGACCCTTGCTGGTCCAGAGGAAGGTATGAACTGAACAAAGTGAGGCTTTACCAGCGAACTTTGACTCGGTCGGAGAAGGGGTTGAGCAGCTCAAAACACCTACTGTTGCTTGGCCAGGTCGCACCAGCAGTTTGTACTAATTAAATAACCTACCTACGTACAAAGCTAAGTAATACGACCAGATAATATTATAAAGTCCAGTAAATCCATTTTAGCTACTAATGGAATTACTCCTGAATATAATATTAAGTGAAATAGCAAAAATAACATTGCAATAATAAGTAGAAACTGTCTACTTAAAATCGACAAAAGGGTGTAACAGTTGACAGGCGCATTTCATAAGCTCACTTTACTCTCCTATTTGGAATGACTCTTTTTGGAGATTTTTAAACACTTCTTTCGGAAGGTACGTGAGTTGTGAATAGCTGTCCAAGTCTACGATAAATTGTTCCACAAAATCTTGGACCTGTCTTGGTGTGAAGTTGTATAGGATAACGAAAGTGTATGTGACAGTTCCATTAGAGTCGGGGATGGTGTTCTTCGGTGATCACGGTGCTTTTAAAGAACATAAAGGCACAACACCTGAGTAATTCACAAATAACTCGCACACAGACTGAACTTATGACGATGTTTCGGTCTAAATTGGACTATTAACTAGCCAAACAGAAGCGGGAAGTTGATAACCAGGTCTTCACTAGATGGTGGACCGTCACAGGATCCTGAAGGAGTGTTACAGTTTGTACAAGTGATGTACACTTTACAACCAGGTGACAGGAGACGGTGACTTCCCTTCAGCACAAGACGACGAAGGGAACACTCTCACACTGACGTAGGGAAGACTTTTACACAGACGTAGGGAAGACTCTCACATTGACGTAGGGAAAACTCTCACATTGACGTAGGGAAGACTTTTACACAGACGTAGGGAAAACTCTCACATTGACGTAGGGAAGACTCTCACACTGACGTAGGGAACACTCTCACACTGACGTAGGGAAGACTTTTACACAGACGTAGGGAAGACTCTCACATTGACGTAGGGAAAACTCTCACATTGACGTAGGGAAGACTGTCACACTGACGTAGGGAAGACTCACACACTGACGTAGGGAAGACTTTTACACAGACGTAGGGAAGACTCTCACATTGACGTAGGGAAAACTCTCACATTGACGTAGGGAAAACTCTCACATTGACGTAGGGAAGACTCTCACACTGACGTAAGGAACACTCTCACACTGACGTAGGGAAGACTTTTACACAGACGTAAAGAAAACTCTCACATTGACGTAGGGAAGACTCTCACACTGACGTAGGGAAGACTCTCACACTGACGTAGGGAAGACTCACACTGGCGTAGAGAAGACTCTCACATTGACGTAGGGAAGACTCTCACACTGACGTAGGGAAGACTCTCACACTGACGTAGGGAAGACTCTCACACTGACATAGGGAAGACTCACACACTGACGTAGGGAAAACTCTCACACTGACGTAGGGAAGACTCACACACTGACGTAGGGAAGACTCACACACTGACGTAAGGAAGACTCGCACAAATGTGACGTTGTGACTGGTTAAAAAATATCCATTCACAGCGACCGAGAAACGAGACCAAAGACCAGTCAATTAATAAACCGGACCAAAGACCAGTCAGTTAATAAACCGGACCAAAGACCAGTCAGTTAATAAACCATACCAAAGACCAGTCAGTTAATAAACCGGACCAAAGACCAGTCAGTTAAACCGGACCAAAGACCAGCCAGTTAATAAACCGAATCAAAGACCAGTCAGTTAATAAACCGGATCAAAGACCAGTCAGTTAATAAACAGGACCAAACACCAGTCAGTTAATAAACCGGACCAAAGACCAGTCAGTTAATAAACCGGACCAAAGACCAGTCAGTTAATAAACCGGACCAAAGACCAGTCAGTTAATAAACCAGACCAAAGACCAATCAGTTAATAAACCAGACCAAAGATCATTCAGTTAATAAATAAAATAAAACACAAAATAAACCATCCAGTCAGTAACCTTCAAACATCAATATGCAATTAATACATCATTAATGAACAAGAGAGAGAAAGAGAAGAAGAAAACGAAGAAAAACAGAGGAAATGAAGAAAAGAGAAAAAACATTACGAACACAGGTAATAAATGGCCTGTGAGTCCTGGTGGTGATGAGAAATGGAACAGACAAACTCAGCAGTAGACTATAATGTATATTTTGTCTTCACCCACTATGTACAAAAATGTACACTATGTACAGATGGAATAATAAGTGTACACGCCGGTGACAGATGATAAAGCATAAACCAGAGAGAGAGAGAGAGAGAGAGAGAGAGCACCGTGCTCAACCAGCTGGTAGGCAAGTCTGGCAAATGCTGACCGCAAGTGAACCATATTGTCTCAGCACTTGGCAGGCTTGCCTGTGATTGGTCAATGAACCAAGGGACTGATTTAACGACGGGTACCCATTCATCGTTAAACCCTTAGCACCTGGTATGCTGGTTGGGAGGCAGCCTATATGGGAGTGTGATATATGCTGAATAAATTGTAACATATTTTGTATGCCACAGAAGATGAGGAAAAGATAAAGAAAAGATGAAAAAGAGGAAAAGAAAAGGAAACAAGAAAAAAGATGAAAGGAAAAGAAGGAAGAAGAAAAGAAAAAGATGATGGAAAAGAATAAGAAAAATGAAAAGAACAAGAAGGAAAACACAAGATAAAAGAAGAAAAGAAGAGGAAGATGAAGACAAGACGAAGAAGAAAAGTAAACTAAGAAGAAAAAGAAATCAAGGACAAAATGAAGAAAATAAGAAAATGATGAAAATGAGGAAGAAAAGAAAAAGAAGAAAAGATAAAGAAAAGGAGGAAGAATGAAGGATAACAATAACACCAACAAATTAATAATAATGATATTATTAGTTAAGGAGAAAATATATTATTAAAAGAAAGCAGTGCAAATAAAAGTCAGGACACACACTTTATGTGAGTAAATATTGAGAGAGAGAAGGAGAGAGAGAGAGAGAGGAGGAAAGAGAGAGAGAGAGGGGGGGAACAGAGAGGAGGAGAGAGAGAGAGAGGAGAAGGAGAGAGAGAGGAGGAGGAGGAGAGAGAGAGGAGGAGAGAGAGAGAGAGAGAGAGAGAGAGAGAGAGAGAGAGAGAGAGGGGGGAGAGGAGAGAGGAGGAGAGAGAGGGGGGAACAGAGAGAAGGAGAGAGAGAGAGAGGAGAAGAGAGAGAGAGGAGAGGAGGAGGAGGACAGAGAGAGAGAGAGAGAGAGAGAGAGAGAGAGAGAGAGAGAGAGAGAGAGAGAGAGAGAGAGAGAGAGAGAGAGAGAGAGAGAGGATCACCTTGTTAATTAATATTACCCACCTGAAGAGGAGACGAACGAAGGAGATAAAGCCACACTCGGTAACACTACTGGAGTAATGAACCACCATTGTTGTCACCTCACAAACATTAATGATCTAGATCCTCCCAGCTACCGTTTTTGTAAAATCAACCTTCAAGTTGTTTAACCCAGCCGTAGGCCTACACCAAACTTATATATTCACACAGGTGACTGTTCGTCTTTTTACAGTAATCTGAAAAAGGAATTTTAACCATTATTTTCCGAAATGACAACCGCTGTTGATAATCGTTATAACGCACAGTTACCGTAATTACCACTACGTAACAAACACTAAAATATCTGACGTACGATACTTGAATTACGAGAACTGTTAACCTAGTTTACATATTATATTATTATGATTATTATTGCTAGTAATTATTAATATTACTATTAGTAGTAGTAGTAGTAATTATTATTAGTAGTAGTAGCAATTATTATTATTAGTAGTAGTAATTATTATTATTAGTAGTAGTAGTTATTATTATTAGTAGTAGTAGTAGTAGTAGTTATTATTAGTAGTAGTAGTAATTATTAGTAGTAGTAGTAGTAATTATTATTATTAGTAGTAGTAGTTATTATTATTATTAGTAGTAGTAGTTATTATTATTAGTAGTAGTAATTATTATTATTAGTAGTAATTATTATTATTAGTAGTAGTAGTTATTATTATTATTAGTAGTAGTAGTAATTATTATTAGTAGTAGTAATTATTATTATTATTAGTAGTAGTTATTATTATTATTAGTAATTATTTTTAGTAGTAGTTATTATGATTAGTAGTAGTAGTAATTATTATTATTAGTAGTAGTAGTAGTTATTATTAGTAGTAGTAGTAATTATTATTAGTAGTAGTAGTTATTATTATTAGTAGTAGTAGTAATTATTATTAGTAGTAGTAATTATTATTATTAGTAGTAGTAGTTATTATTATTATTAGTAATTATTTTTAGTAGTAGTTATTATGATTAGTAGTAGTAGTAATTATTATTATTAGTAGTAGTAGTAGTTATTATTAGTAGTAGTAGTAATTATTATTAGTAGTAGTAGTTATTATTATTAGTAGTAGTAGTAATTATTATTAGTAGTAGTTATTATTATTATTAGTAGTAGTAATTATTATTATTATTAGTAGTAGTAGTTATTATTATTAGTAGTAGTAATTATTATTATTAGTAGTAGTAGTTATTATTATTATTAGTAGTAGTAGTAATTATTATTATTATTATTAGTAGTAGTAGTTATTATTATTATTAGTAGTAATTATTATTAGTAGTAGTAGTTATTATGAGTAGTAGTAGCAGTAATTATTATTATTATTATTATTAGTAGTAGTTATTATTATTAGTAGTAATTATTATTATTAGTAGTAGTAGTTATTATTATTATTAGTAGTAATTATTATTATTAGTAGTAGTAGTAGTAGTTATTATTTATTATTTTTATTTATTATTATTATTTTAAGCAAAACTAAGCGCTAAACCCACAAGGTTCATGCAGTTAGACTATATCAACAATTTCCGACTCTGTGTTACTTTCTAAACTTTTTTTTGTCGACAATGAAAATCGATAATGAATGACGTATGTGACCAGGTGTGTTATCGTGGTTACGCCGACCTGCCAACTACTAGCACCAACAGTCTGACTGACCAGGCAGTTAGCACCAAAGTTTACTGTAATCCCAATTTTAATGAAGTATTTTTTGACTAGTGAACTGGTTATATGTAGCCTTTCTGACCCTCGTTTAGTGGATAACCATTAAACCGAATTGACCGATCAGCGTAAAGGGTTTAAGTCGCCAGATGATCCCATTTGTTCTAGGGTGTTGTAGCACCTCAAATTTATATCTAAATAACAATTACATTATTACATCTTCGCTGTAATAATGTAATATATGTATTAATAAATAAATGGAATGTTGGGCAACAGAGGGACAGGAAGTGTGACGTGTCTGTTGTCTGTGTTTAGCTGTGTCCTGGGTGTTGATGTGTCTCTGACCTCAGTGGTGCTGCTGAGTTCTCAAGTGGTTAACACAACAGCCACTGGTGATCCAAGCTTGGTGGGTTACTAGGACTCAGGGATACACATCAGCCACTGGTGATCCAAGCTTGGTGGGTTACTAGGACTCAGGGATACACATCAGCCACTGGTGATCCAAGCTTGGTGGGTTACTAGGACTCAGAGATACACATCAGCCACTGGTGATCCAAGCTTGGTGAGTCACTAGGACTCAGGGATACACACCAACCACTGGTGATCCAAGCTTGGTGGGTCACTAGGACACAGGGATACACACCAACCACTGGTGATCCAAGCTTGGTGGGTCACTAGGACTCAGGGATACACATCAACCACTAGTGATCCAAGCTTGGTGGGTCACTAGAGCTCAGGGATACACATCAACCACTGGTGATCCAAGCTTGGTGGGTCACTAGGACTCAGGGATGTACATCAACCACTGGTGATTCAAGCTTGGCGGGTCACTAGGACTCAGGGATACACACCAACCACTGGTGATCCAAACTTGGTGAGTCACTAGGACTCAGGGATACACACCAACCACTGGTGATTCAAGCTTGGTGGGTCACTAGGACTCAGGGATACACATCAACCACTGGTGATTCAAGTTTGGTTGGCGGGTCACTAGAACTCAAGGATACACATCAACCACTGGTGATCCAAGCTTGGTGGGTCACTAGGACTCAGGGATACACATCAACCACTGGTGATCCAAGCTTGGTGGGTCACTAGGACTCAGGGATACACATCAACCACTAGTGATCCAAGCTTGGTGGGTCACTAGAGCTCAGGGATACACATCAACCACTGGTGATCCAAGCTTGGAGAGGTCACTAGGACTCAGGGATGTACATCAACCACTGGTGATTCAAGCTTGGCGGGTCACTAGGACTCAGGGATACACACCAACCACTGGTGATCCAAACTTGGTGAGTCACTAGGACTCAGGGATACACATCAACCACTGGTGATCCAAGCTTGGTGGGTCACTAGGACTCAGGGATGTACATCAATCACTGGTGATTCAAGCTTGGTGGGTCACTAGAACTCAGGGATACACACCAACCACTAGTGATCCAAGCTTGGCGGGTCACTAGGGCTCAGGGATACACACCAACCACTGGTGATTCAAGCTTGGTGGGTCACTAGGATTCAGGGATACGCACCAACCACTGGTGATCCAAGCTTGGCGGGTCACTAGGACTCAGGGATACACACCAACCACTGGTGATTCAAGCTTGGTGGGTCACTAGGACTCAGGGATACACATCAACTACTGGTGATTCAAGTTTGGTTGGAGGGTCACTAGAACTCAGGGATACACATCAACCACTGGTGATCCAAGCTTGGTGGGTCACTAGGACTCAGGGATACACATCAACCACTGGTGATCCAAGCTTGGTGGGTCACTAGGACTCAGGGATACACATCAACCACTGGTGATCCAAGCTTGGTGTGTCACTAGGACTCAGGGATACACATCAACCACTGGTGATTCAAGCTTGGTGGGTCACTAGGACTCAGGGATACACATCAACCACTGGTGATCCAAGCTTGGTGGGTCACTAGGACTCAGGGATACACATCAACCACTGGTGATCCAAGCTTGGTGGGTCACTAGGACTCAGGGATACACATCAACCACTGGTGATTCAAGCTTGGCGGGTCACTAGAACTCAGGGATGCACGAGTCGTGTCATCACTGTGGATGTGTCCAGCAGTTCCAGAGAAATTACGCCAAGAGTCTGTGAATTTTCTCTTACGTCAGATAAACCTAGACACGTATGTCCATAAATGGAGCCAGCTGGCCGAGTAGTTAGCGCACTGGCCTCTGAGTTTTAGTGTTCTCCTGCCATGGGTTCAAACCCCACCCGTTCTGTGATTTGGAGTGAATAGAGTCTTCATGAAGCTGTTATTACAACAGAGGTGGTGGACAAGTTTCAAGATCTAGATATTCACGTAAAACATGGTATAACGGTAACGTTTAGAGATGTTTGACAGCGGTATACCTGGGTCACATTCACGTATGCTGCGTTGTGCCGCTCCGGGCTAGAAAGTGGTTGTTGGAGGATGACTTCTGATAAATATGGTAGGGTTTATGTCGTCCAGCAAGGAAAGTGGTTGTCTGGCCATTCCAGCTGTCAGCAGCATATTTCATGTCAGTTCTGATCCTCATGTCTTGTAATATTAACAGGTGTAACTCTAAAGACATGTACTTTACCTCTGTCACCAGTCTCGTCCAAAACATTTGTACTTTCTCCAGCATTTTGACGTACTTTATCAGATGTGGATGTCGTACTGGTGCTGTGAAGTCCACGGACGACCTGACCACACCTCTACATCGTCCTGAATGACGACTCCTTGAAATTCACTAAAGGTACCCCTTTCTTCAGCAGCTGTTCAGTTGATGTTTCGCTCAGTGTACATGCAGATTCAGAGGTGCGTTTGTATCTCTCTCTCTCTCTCTCTCTCTCTCTATCTCTCTCTCTCTCTCTCTCTCTCTCTCTGTATATGACTTTATTGAAGCGACACCTATTAGTCATGTCATTATAAAGACAAAACAGATTACAGTCATATTATCCAGGAAATACAGGTTGCAGTAATGTTATACAGGCAAGACAGGTTAGAGTCATGTCTTTATATAGGCAACACACGTTAGTCATATTACTCAGGCAACACACGTTAGTCATATTACTCAGGCAACACACGTTAGTCATATTACTCAGGCAACACACGTTAGTCATATTACTCAGGCAACACACGTTAGTCATATTACTCAAGCAACACACGTTAGTCATATTACTCAGGCAACACACGTTAGTCATATTACTCAGGAAACACACGTTAGTCGTATTACTCAGGCAACACACGTTAGTCATATTACTCAGGCAACACACGTTAGTCATATTACTCAGGCAACACACGTTAGTCATATTACTCAGGCAACACACGTTAGTCGTATTACTCAGGCAACACAGGTTAGTCATATTACTCAGGCAACACAAGTTAGTCATATTACTCAGGCAACACAGGTTAGTCATATTACTCAGGCAACACAGGTTAGTCATATTACTCAGGCAACACACGTTAGTCATATTACTCAGGCAACACACGTTAGTCATATTACTCAGGCAACACACGTTAGTCATATTACTCAGGCAATACACGTTAGTCATATTACTCATGCAACACAGGTTAGTCATATTACTCAGGCAACATAGGTTAGTCATATTACTCAGGCAACACAGGTTACAGTCATATTAATCAGGCAACACAGGTTACAGTCATATTAATCAGGCAACACAGGCTGCAGTCATATTAATCAGATAACACACAGTCATATTAATCAGGCAACACGGGATATAGACATGCTATTATCCAGGATACAGATGTTACAGGTTTGTTATTATACAGGCAACACAGATTACACTCATGTTATTATACAGGCATTTCTGGGTATAATTATGTTATACTGGAAACACAGGTTACAGTCGTATAAGCAAATAACCCGCATATAGGAGAGAGGAGCTTATGACGACGTTTCGGGCAGACTTGGACCCATTTACAAAGTCACACTAACAGAAAGGAGACTAGAAGGCAGCTCTTTTTCTGTTATGTCAAGGATCACAGTCATCCTATTTACTGGTCTTCTGCTAAAACTGTCTACCCTACTTCTCACTTTCACAGTCACCGTCTGGTTGAATCCTCCCTTTTTTTTTTTTTTTTTTTTTTATTCACCGGTATTCTCCCGGCCCGGGTCTTTTCCAAGTAGTGGTGACCCGGCCTTGGCTCCCTATCTGGGGAGTGTCTCGAGACTTAAGTCTCCCATGGGAGGAGGTACAAGTACCTCCTCATCTTTGGGACCAAGTGTCCCCAGGCCTAGCCACATTCCCCGCCCTCACGGGGCTCGTAGGGAGAAGCTAAGCCTCTGGTCTGCCATCTACCCCGCCTCAAAGGGGCTCGTGGGGATGGCAGTCTTATGAGCTGCAGATGGTAGCAAGCTCAGGGATAAAAATCCTCCCTTATGCACAACTTTCCTTGTATGAATCTTAGTCGTGGCTTCGTCTCTGTAGATGCCTTCCTCTCCCACTACATTGTAAAATGCTTCACATTTCAGAACTCCCGTGACTTAACCTGATTCTCTTTTCCCTTCTCCCTCTTCCCCTTTCTTCTTTCCTCTTTCTTCGGGGTTTCTTTCTTCTGTATTGGATGTTTGGTTCTTTATTTTATCCCTCCATTTCCCTGTGTTTTTGTTAATACCATTTGTGGGCCCCTAGCTCTCAGTGCTCCTCTTTGTGGGCCCCTATCTCTCAGTGCTGCTCTTTGTGGGCCCTTATCTCTCAGTGCTGCTCTTTGTGGAGCACTAGCTCTTCTGCAATACTCCTCTTTGTGGGCCCCTAGCTCTCCTGTAGTGCTTCTGTTTGTGGGCCCCTAGCTCTCCTGTAGTGCTTCTGTTTGTGGGCCCCTAGCTCTCCTGTAGTGCTTCTGTTTGTGGGCCCCTAGCTCTCCTGTAGTGCTTCTGTTTGTGGGCCCCTAGCTCTCCTGTAGTGCTTCTGTTTGTGGGCCCCTAGCTGTCCTGTAGTGCTTCTGTTTGTGGGCCCCTAGCTGTCCTGTAGTGCTTCTGTTTGTGGGCCCCTAGCTCTCCTGTAGTGCTTCTGTTTGTGGGCCCCTAGCTGTCCTGTAGTGCTTCTGTTTGTGGGCCCCTAGCTGTCCTGTAGTGTTTCTGTTTGTGGGCCCCTAGCTCTCCTGTAGTGCTCCTGTTTGTGAGCCACTAGCAAAGGCGTCGTAACGGGGGTCGGGGGGGGCCGTCCCGGGTGACACCATTTAGGGGGTGACACCGTAGAGCCTCTAAAGAAGGTGCCACTAATGCCCAAAACAGTGCTGCACCAACACAAGAGAAGAATCCTTCGTTTCTATATAGCCTATCATATGATTACAGAATACAAATAAGCCTAAATAGGGAAAATAACTGATTTTCATGATGTGATAGATGGTTTTGCAGGACTGAAGGCAAGGAAATGTAAGATCAGATTCACTCAGATGGTTTTGCAGGACTGAAGGCAAGGAAATGTAAGATCAGATTCACTCAGATGGTTTTGCAGGACTGAAGGCAAGGAAATGTAAGATCAGATTCACTCAGATGGTTTTGCAGGACTGAAGGCAAGGAAATGTAAGATCAGATTCACTCAGATGGTTTTGCAGGACTGAAGGCAAGGAAATGTAAGATCAGATTCACTCAGATGGTTTTGCAGGACTGAAGGCAAGGAAATGTAAGATCAGATTCACTCAGATGTTACCTGTACTCAAGTTTAAAGAGGAACTAGTGTTTCTCTGATGTTGCAATGTTTTCCTTCATTTTGCAAGTGTTTTTTTTTTTTGCATTGTTGAAGAGGAATAAATGCAGGATGTGTAGGTGTACTCACAGTGGTATTTGACTTTATGTTTCCTCAATATTACTACCATTATTTATTTTATCATTAATAAAGTTGAGAAGTATTCTCCTGTTTAATTTATGGCCCTTAAACGTTCTCACTGTTAAACATTTGTCACTGGTCATGCAGCAGTGATGTAACTGGTTATGCAGCAGTGATGTAACTGGTTATGCAGCAGTGATGTAACTGGTTATGCAGCAGTGATGTAACTGGTCATGCAGCAGTGATGTAACTGGTCATGCAGCAGTGATGTAACTGGTCATGCAGCAGTGATGTAACTGGTCATGCAGCAGTGATGTAACTGGTCATGCAGCAGTGATGTAACTGGTCATGCAGCAGTGATATAACTGCAGTTTACCCCACCATCCCCAATCCTTGAATTTCATGAAGGTGACACCAACTCTAGCGACCCCTCTGGTCACCAGCTCTCCTGTAGTGCTCCTGTTTGTGGGCCACTAGCTCTCCTGTAGTGCTCCTGTTTGTGGGCCACCAGCTCTCCTGTAGTGCTCCTGTTTGTGGGCCACTAGCTCTCCTGTAGTGCTCCTGTTTGTGGGCCACTAGCTCTCCTGTAGTGCTCCTGTTTGTGGGCCACTAGCTATCCTGTAGTGCTCCTGTTTCTGGGCCACTAGCTATCCTGTAGTGCTCCTGTTTGTGGGCCACTAGCTATCCTGTAGTGCTCCTGTTTGTGGGCCACTAGCTATCCTGTAGTGCTCCTGTTTGTGGGCCACTAGCTATCCTGTAGTGCTCCTGTTTGTGGGCCACTAGCTATCCTGTAGTGCTCCTGTTTGTGGGCCACTAGCTCTCCTGTAGTGCTCCTGTTTGTGGGCCACTAGCTCTCCTGTAGTGCTCCTGTTTGTGAGCCACTAGCTCTCCTGTAGTGCTCCTGTTTGTGGGCCACTAGCTATCCTGTAGTGCTCCTGTTTGTGGGCCACTAGCTCTCCTGTAGTGCTCCTGTTTGTGGGCCACTAGCTCTCCTGTAGTGCTCCTGTTTGTGGGCCACCAGCTCTCCTGTAGTGCTCCTGTTTGTGGGCCACTAGCTCTCCTGTAGTGCTCCTGTTTGTGGGCCACTAGCTATCCTGTAGTGCTCCTGTTTGTGGGCCACCAGCTCTCCTGTAGTGCTCCTGTTTGTGGGCCACTAGCTCTCCTGTAGTGCTCCTGTTTGTGGGCCACTAGCTATCCTGTAGTGCTCCTTTTTGTGGGCCACTAGCTATCCTGTAGTGCTCCTGTTTGTGGGCCACTAGCTCTCCTGTAGTGCTCCTGTTTGTGGGCCACTAGCTATCCTGTAGTGCTCCTGTTTGTGGGCCCCTATCTCTCCTGCAGTGCTCCTTTTTGTGGGCCCCTAGCTCTCCTGTAGTGCTCCTGTTTGTGGGCCACTAGCTATCCTGTAGTGCTCCTGTTTGTGGGCCCCTATCTCTCCTGCAGTGCTCCTTTTTGTGGGCCCCTAGCTCTCCTGCAGTGCTCCTTTTTGTGGGCCCCTAGCTCTCCTGCAGTACTCCTTTTTGTGGGCCCCTGTCTCTCCTGCAGTGCTCCTCTTTGTGGGCCCATAGTTCTCAGTGCTTCTCTTTGTGGGCCCCTAGCTTTCCTGCAGTGCTCCTTTTTGTGGGCCCCTAGCTCTCCTGCGGTGCTCCTTTTTGTGGGCCCCTAGCTCTCCTGCAGTGCTCCTCTTTGTAAGCCCTAGCTCTCCTGCAGTGTTCCTTGTTGTGGGCCCCTAGCTTTCCTGCAGTGCTCCTGTTTGTGGGCCCCTAGCTCTCCTGCAGTGCTCCTCTTTGTAGGCCCCTATCTCTCCTGCAGTGCTCCTCTTTGTGGGCCCATTTTTCTCAGTGCTTGTCTTTGTGGGCCTCTAGCTCTCCTGTAGTGCTCCTCTTTGTAGGCCCCTAGCTATCCTGCAGTGCTCGTCTTTGTGGGCCCCTAGGTCTCCTGCAGTGCTCTTTGTGGGCCCCTAACTCTCCTGCAGTGCTCTTCTTTGTTGGCCCCTCGCTCTTCTGTAGTGCTCCTCTTTATTGGCCCCAAGATCTCCTGCAGTGTTCTTTGTGGGACCCTAGCTCTCCTGTAGTTCTCCTCTTTGTGGGCCCCTATCTCTCCTGTAGTGCTCTTTGTGGGCCCCTAGTTTTCAGTGCTTCTCTTTGTGGGCCCCTAGCTCTCCTGCAGTGCTCCTCTTTATGGGCCCCTAGCTCTTCTGCAGTGCTCCTCTTTGTTGGCCCCTAGCTCTTCTGCAGTGCTCCTCTTTGTGGGCCCCTGGCTCTCCTGCAGTGCTTCACTTTGCGGGCCCCTGGCTCTCCTGCAGTGTTTCTCTTTGCGGGCCTCTAGCTCTCCTGCAGTGTCCCTCTTCCTTGAACTTTGACTCCACCACTACTAGTACTGCTACTACTACTACACCTACTACTACCACCACTACTACTACTACACCTACTACTACCACTACTACTACTACACCTATTACTACCACCACTACTACCACCACTACTACTACCGTCACTACTACTACCGTCACTACTACTACCACTACCACTATTACTGCTACCACTGTCACTATTACTACTACTGCTACTACCACTACTTCCACCACCACTATTTCTACCACCACTACTACTACCGTCACTACTACTACCGTCACTACTACTACCACTACCACTATTACTGCTACCACTGTCACTATTACTACTACTGCTACTACCACTACTCCCAACACCACTATTTCTACCACCACTACTTCTACCACTACTACTATTACCACTCTTGCTACCACTCTATGACTACCACCGCTACTACTACTACTGCTACTTCTACTACCACCACCATTACTACTACTACTACCACTGCTACTACTTCTCCTGTCCCGTCACTGTCTGCCGGACTGTATATACTCCCTCCTCTCTCTTTCGTTAGACTGTAAATGGACCAAGTAGGACCGAAACATCGTCGTAAGCTCCTCTCTCCTATGTGTGGGTTATTTGTGCCTAGTTCTAGACACGGTATTGGGCCTTTGTGTTAGTCAAATCCAGGCAACACTGGTTGCAATCATGTTATCCAGGCAACACTGGTTGCAGTCATTTTATCCAGGCAACACTGGTTGCAATCATGTTATCCAGGCAACACAGGTTATGGTCATGTTATACAGGCAACACAAGTTAGTCATGTTAGACAGGCTACACAAGTTAGTCATGTTAGACAGGCTAAACAAGTTACTCATGTTAGATAGGCTACACAAGTTAGTCATGTTAGACAGGCAACACAAGTTTGTCATGTTAGACAGGCAACACAAGTTAGTCATGTTAGACAGGCAACACAAGTTAGTCATGTTAGACAGGCAACACAAGTTAGTCATGTTAGACAGGCAACACAAATAATTCATGTTAGACAGCAACACAAATAAGTCCTGTTAGACAGGCAACACAAGTTAGTCATGTTAGACAGGCAACACAAGTTAGTCATGTTAGACAGGCAACACAAGTTAGTCATGTTAGACAGGCAACACAAGTTAGTCATGTTAGACAGGCAACACAAGTTAGTCATATTAGACAGGCAACACAAGTTAGTCATGTTAGACAGGCAACACAAATAAGTCATGTTAGACAGGCAACACAAATAAGTCGTGTTAGACAGGCAACACAAGTTAGTCATGTTAGACAGGCAACACAAGTTAGTCATGTTAGACAGGCAACGCAAGTTAGTCATGTTAGACAGGCAACACAAGTTAGTCATGTTAGACAGGCAACACAAATAAGTCATGTTAGACAGGCAACACAAGTTAGTCATGTTAGACAGGCAACACAAGTTAGTCATGTTAGACAGGCAACACAAGTTAGTCATGTTAGACAGGCAACACAAGTTAGTCATGTTAGACAAGCAACACTAGTTAGTCATGTTAGACAGGCAACACAAGTTAGTCATGTTAGACAGGCTACACAAATAAGTCATGTTAGACAGGCAACACAAGTTAGTCATGTTAGACAGGCAACACAAGTTAGTCATGTTAGACAGGCAACAGAAGTTAGTCATGTTAGACAGGCAACACAAGTTAGTCATGTTAGACAGGCAACACAAGTTAGTCATGTTAGACAGGCAACACAAGTTAGTCATGTTAGACAGGCAACACAAGTTAGTCATGTTAGACAGGCAACACAAGTTAGTCATGTTAGACAGGCAACACAAGTTAGTCATGTTAGACAGGCAACACAAATAAGTCATGTTAGACAGGAAACACAAGTTACAATTATTTTTGAGTTTTTTATCAAAACATTTAAATCTGATGATTAATATTTCCTGTATTTAAATGGAATGGTTGGAAGGATAATCAGGTTTAAAGCCTATCCACTACACCATACTCATTAAGGCACTTAATCTGTCCTAAAGTCGGGCTCTTAATAAAAGAACTGAGGGCGGCGGCGGCGGCGGCGGCCATGAGATGAAACGCGACCCTGGCAGAGACATATCGGAGTTCAGTTGGTGCATTTGGCGTCTTGCCTAATCTGGAGTGATGGTGTGGGTCCTCAGTCCTGCTTCCACTACAACACCTTTCCCACACTGCATAAGTTACTACCTTGACCACGATCACTGTCTTACTGCCTTGACCACCATGGGTACCTTACTGCCTTGACCACGATCACTGTCTTACTGCCTTGACCACCATGGGTACCTTACTGCCTTGACCACCATGGGTACCTTACTGCCTTGACCACCATGGGTACCTTACTGCCTTGACCACCATTGGTACCTTACTGCCGTGATCACCATGGGTGTCTTACTGCCTCGACCCTCATGGTATCCTACTGCCGTAACCACCATGGGTACCTTACTGCCGTGACCACCATGGGTATCTTACCGCCGTGACCACCTTTGGGTATCTTACTGACTCGACCACCATGGGTATAAACTGAGAGTTATAAGACTCCCCTGCCGTGAGTTCAAGCCCTCATCCGTTTCCTTACCGTCTTCTAGTCGTAAGTTAAATATTACCGTTGTGGGTCAGCGAGTTGGTGTTTACATTATATAATAACATTGTTCTGCTTAATATCTTAATCTTCAACATCTCGGATTATTTATCAATTGTTGTAGGTGGCATCCTGGGGGACAAGATTAACCTAAATTGTTGTAAAATGTTGTGAATAACCCAGAGCTTTCTATATAGCACGTCGATGACGTCAGCTAGGTGTGTGTCAGCTGTATCATGTACTTGTGGAAATAAAGATAATATTAATGTCTGGGATTGTAGACGAATGGTTCAGAGAACCGACACGTTGTTAAATTAGACACATGTGCAACTCTTTGGTATCTTTATTGAGGAAACGTTTCGCCACACAGTGGCTTCATCAGTCCATACAAAGGAGAATCTTGAAGAGCAGGAGGAGAATGAGGTAATCAGTCCCTCAACCTTGAGTCGATGTGGTCAGTCCATCAATTTTGAATAGAATACGGCATATGAGCGGAGAAGCAGCATATAAACCGTATGGCAGGAGAGGTGCAGCAGTCATAGGTGATGTCACATTTGTTAGGCAACACAATTGGACAAATATGACACCACCTACGACTGCTGCACCTCTCCTGCCATACGGTTTATAAACTACTTCTCCGCTCATATGCCGTCTTCTATTCAAGATTGATGGACTGACCACATCGACTCAAGGTTGAGGGACTGATTACCTCATTCTCCTCCTGTTCTTCAAGTTTATCCTTTGTATGGACTGATGAAGCCACTGTGTGGCGAAACATTTCCTCAATAGAGATACCCAAGAGTTGCACATGTGTCTAATTTAACAATGTCTGGGATGCTGACTTGGTCAATACTTAGTTGGTCGGTGTCAGCACGTGAGGAAAATGTTTGTGGAATTAGAGTTGGTGTCAAGTTCAGAGGAAAAGGACCTTTAAGACTGACGGAGCTTGCCTAGTTCACTTGTCCTACGAGAGAGAGAGAGAGAGAGAGAGAGAGAGAGAGAGAGAGAGAGAGAGAGAGAGAGAGAGAATGAAAATGAATGAATCAATCAATTAGTCAGAAGAAAAAAAGTCTGCGATTAATATGCAATGTAGAATTAATACTGAAAGAGTTACAGAAAGTAAAGATTACAGGTAAAGTGTTTTGCAGGTGTTTACACTGAAGCGTGCAAGTGTAGTGCAGGTGTTTACACTGAAACGTGCAAGTGTAGTGCAGGTGTTTACACTGAAGCGTGCAAGTGTAGTGCAGGTGTTTACACTGAAACGTGCAAGTGTAGTGCAGGTGTTTACACTGAAACGTGCAAGTGTAGTGCAGGTGTTTACACTGAAACATGCAAGTGTAATGCAGGTGTTTACACTGAAGCGTGCAAGTGTAGTGCAGGTGTTTACACTGAAACGTGCAAGTGTAGTGCAGGTGTTTACACTGAAACGTGCAAGTGTAGTGCAGGTGTTTACACTGAAACGTGCAAGTGTAGTGCAGGTGTTTACACTGAAGCGTGCAAGTGTAGTGCAGGTGTTTACACTGAAACGTGCAAGTGTAGTGCAGGTGTTTAAACTGAAACGTGCAAGTGTAGTGCAGGTGTTTACACTGAAACGTGCAAGTGTAATGCAGGTGTTTACACTGAAGCGTGCAAGTGTAGTGCAGGTGTTTACACTGAAACGTGCAAGTGTAGTGCAGGTGTTTACACTGAAACGTGCAAGTGTAGTGCAGGTGTTTACACTGAAACGTGCAAGTGTAATGCAGGTGTTTACACTGAAACGTGCAAGTGTAGTGCAGGTGTTTACACTGAAACGTGCAAGTGTAGAGCAGGTGTTTACACTGAAGCGTGCAAGTGTAGTGCAGGTGTTTACACTGAAGCGTGCAAGTGTAGTGCAGGTGTTTACACTGAAGCGTGCAAGTGTAGTGCAGGTGTTTACACTGAAGCAAGTGTAGTGCAGGTGTTTACACTGAAGCGTGCAAGTGTAGTGCAGGTGTTTACACTGAAACGTGCAAGTGTAGTGCAGGTGTTTACACTGAAACGTGCAAGTGTAGTGCAGGTGTTTACACTGAAACGTGCAAGTGACTTACGAAAAGGCACGTGAAAGGGTGGATAAGGTATAAAAGTGACAGATTGTGCCAACGTATGGATTATTAAGTAATTTTCAAAATAAAGCACTGTAGAGTTTGACGAGAATAAGGAATTACAAGATAATGGACCTGATAAGAAGCGAAAACTGTCACAGTGAATCTTCGCAGAGATTGATAGAGAAGTTAAGTAGAGAAGTTTGGTAGGATATGTAACAGAAAGTATTTAAAAGCGAACATAGGAAAGAACATGATGAAGAAAGTACCAAAATGTTTAGGTAATGAACGATTGAATATCAGATTGGAAAGAACATAAAACAGAAGTTTTATTGTAAGTAGGTCTACTGGCCCATGCTAGGCAGGTCCAAGTCTAACCCACTTAAGAAGGAAGTGAATGTGTTACAGATGGGTCTGTGAAAGATGAAGTGAATCAGGATGAGTTGCAATGAGATGAGTAAACAAGTGACTGCGATAAAAGGGGGGATAGTGAGTGTGATTTCGTGAGTAAGCATGTGTTTGTGTGAATGAATTAATAGATGAATGAGTGATTGTGTGTTTAAGTGACGTATTGAGTGCATGAGTAAGTTTGTGAGTGAGTTCATAAATGAATAATAAGTGAGTAAGGTGACTGGTGTAAAATTCTCTCAGAGAAATGTTATGAGATGAATCTATTATCTTGACGAATTTTCAGCCTTAATAATCTATGAATATACAGCCAGCTCAGTTTCTCAGTAAGTTAATCAGCCATCCAGTCAGTCAGGCAAACAGTCAGTCATTCAGTCATTCGGTTAGTAAACCTATCACTTAGTTGATGTTCACGCTGCAAAAAATCAGACGAAGTAAACATCTCAGCTGATTCACGGGGTATAATATGGTCACAGCAGTATCTGGCTTTTGTCTGAACGCGGAAGTCAGAAGAGGTGCCCTGGTACGTCATAGAGTCATTGGCTTCTAGACCAGCACGTGCCCTCAGACATACACTCTTGCCCCAACTCCTCCACAGCCCCGACGCCACTGAGTGAGTCTTATGCCAGACACTTGTGTTAGAGTTTGTTCCCACCAACTAAATGGGTAACCACAAAAGAATCTCGCACTGGGATCACCACAGTGAGCCAGTGGTCGTTGCTGCCCTGGTCCAAAATAGAGGCATCACCTACCCTGCTATCACGTTAGCTCACTATTGCGTTTCCTTAAACACGCGGCCTTACCACACCTTATCCATACAGTCGCCTCGGGTCATTTTTTCTAGCGATTGTTTAATATCTTCATTATGCACCAAATACCCATAGTGAAGGCGGTAATCAGATTACAGACACACACAATGGGTCCAAGAACTGGGCCGAAAAGTTATGATAGCTGACCAAGTTAGTGGTAACAATCTTTTTTACGATAACCATTCATATTCTGACGACCACATAGTCACACAGACAGCCTTGTGTTAGTCGTATCTGGGAGAAACGAACAATGCAGAAAACTCCAGCTTAAGTAGACTGATCAAACAGAAGGAAGAAGGGAGTGTGTACCTCTGGCATTCCTGTTAAATTAGAGAGTCGAGCGAGGTAGAGAGTGGCGATCGAGAGACAAAAGTAAGTGCCAACTACCTCCTACACTAGCTAGTGAAGCCAACGCGTCGCCTCGGGTAAATATTTGGCAATAAGTCAGCTTGAACGCACTCTTGAAGACCGGAGCTTTGATGCCGGTGAGGGGATCTTGATCTGAGGAAATGGACCTATCTTCCCATTCCTAAGATCAAACCTGATTACCTCCCATTCCTCAGGCGTTAAGTGAGCTCTGCTGGTCCATGATAAATAATAATTATTTATTATTATTATTATTATTATTATTATTATTATTATTATTATTATTATTATTATTATTATTATTATTATTATTATTATTATTATTATTATTATTATGCATTATTTTCACAAAATAAAAACTGTAATTTCAAGAGGAGATAGTTAAGGAAATTTATACGGTTTCAACACTATCTTCTACAATTTTGATCGTTCTGGTATTTACGTAAATATTATAATTATTTAACAAATACATGATTATATTTTTAATAATGGATTAACTTGACTCACATTACTGACGGTATACTGAGGTGTAACACTTAGGTGTAATGTAAAGTGTAACACTGATATATAACGCTGAGGTGTTACATGTGTAACACTAGAGGTGTAACACTGAGGTATAACACAAAGGTATAACACTAAGGTGTAACACTAAGGTATAAAAGGGGGCTAATCCTAGAAACTCAATTTTCACTCGGGGCTTGAAGGTCTGATCTCCTCCTAGCAAGGGTGATGGACCATCACTGATCACGTCAGACTTAATTCTAACCTCTCCAGTGGTATATACTCCTTTATTCGACTGAGGAAGTCTGTTAAGCTGGAGAAACATCTCGTACTGAACTTGTGTTTTTCACCAACAGTTATTTTGTATCCCATTCGGGTGCAAGCGCTAAATTATGAGGGGTTAGAGAGAACCTTTGGAGTCGTAATCAATCGGGTTCAATCCAGGGGAGGGGTGGAAAAATCTCATTCCTTGGATCAAGAGACCCTCGCCAGCATCATGAAACTTCCCTTAACAGTCATAAACAGAAGTTTAAAATAATACGTATCCATCAATATACGCTCAGCGGCCACTTTATTAGGTACATATGCAAATATTTAATCAGGCAATCCTTAATGACTAACATCATTCATAGTCATGAGGACCAGTTATTGTTTAAACTAAACATTGTTGGTGCCAGACAGACCTGCTGGTTTGGGTATCTCAAAAACTGCTAATCTGGGATTTTTCCCACTCAACAGTCTCTAGAGTTCATTGAGAATGGTGTGAAAAACACAGAACTTCCAGTGTGGGGCAGGTTTGTGGGCAAAAGCGTCTTAGTAATGAGAGAGGTCAGAGGAGAATCGCCTGACTGGTTCAGGGTGAAAATAAGGCGACAGTAACTCAAATAACAGAGTTACAGCAGTGGTACGTAGAAGAGCATCTCTGAACGCACAACACATCGAACATTGAAGTGGATGGTTTACAGAATCGGAAGACCACACCAGATTCCACTCATTTACAGTGCACACAGGCTCACCAAAACTGGACAATTGAAGACTGGAAAAACGTTGCCTGGTCTGACAAATCGCGATTTCTGCTGCCAAATGCAGATGGTTGGCACAGAATTTGACGTAAACCTTTGAGATGTGGTGGAACTGGAAATGTACAACATGAAAATGCATCAACTGTTGGATCTGAAGCAACTGTGAGATACTATCATGTCAACATGAACCAGCTTCTCTAAGGAATGTTGCAGCACCTTGTTGAGTTAATGTACCAAGAATTCAAACTGTTCTGAAGGGGAAAACAGACCCTTCCCAGTACTATGAGGATGTACCGAATAAAGTAAGAGACCATTGAGTGTCTCTCTCTCTCTCTCTCTCTCTCTCTCTCTCTCTCTCTCTCTCTCTCTCGCTCTCTCTGTCACTCATATATGTGAATAAACTAGAGGGTGGACGAGGGGCTCGAACCATGATCCGTAAATAGACAGTCCCAAGGTCTACCATCTATGCTAACCCAGGCCTCTAATAACAAGCATTCCGAGGTAATACTGTATTATATTCCGTCAGAGGCACCAACTGTAACCCAACTGAACTCTTTCCCTCGACCCAGGAGCTTTAACTGTACATCTATTCTTACCCCTCAATGTCACATAGTATAAGAACTCTTTTTAAGTTGTAATAAACAAATTCAGACGTTTACAGAGAGCGGACGGCACCAACCCTCCACTGTGACATATAATAATAATAATAATAATAATAATAATAATAATAATAATAATAATAATAATAATAATAATAATAATAATAATACTCATAATATTTTTACTACTACTACTACTACTACTAATAATAATAATAATAATAATAATAATAATAATAATATCTTTATTTCTACAAGTACATGTACAAGGCATACAGACCATAGCTGACATCAACAACATACTACTATATAGAAAGTCGCTTGTTATGCTGAGCATTTCCCGCAAATTAGGTCAGTTTTGTCCCAGGATGCGACCCACACCAGTCCACTAACACCCAGGATGCGACCCACACCAGTCCACTAACACCCAGGATGCGACCCACACCAGTCCACTAACACCCAGGATGCGACCCACACCAGTCCACTAACACCCAGGATGCGACCCACACCAGTCCACTAACACCCAGGATGCGACCCACACCAGTCCACTAACACCCAGGATGCGACCCACACCAGTCCACTAACACCCAGGATGCGACCCACACCAGTCCACTAACACCCAGGATGCGACCCACACCAGTCCACTAACACCCAGGAAACCATTTTACTGATGAGAAACATAGACAACCGGTATATAAAAAAAAGCACCCAGTGTTTCTACCCTCGCCAGGAAACGAACCCAGATACTCGTCGTGAAAAGCAAGAGCGATAGCCACCAGGCCACGGGGCACCGTTACATGGTCCAGTGCTTTATACCTCTGCTTTGTCTCAAGGAGAATCCCCCCCCCTACTGTCTGTTGCTAGTTTTACAACATTACATATTCAAATTCAAATTCAAAGTTTATTCTCTATAAGGATTACAATGCTGAGTTTACAGAAATTTGGTTACTGTGTGGTTTACATGTAGTAAAATAGAGATTACAGAGTGTACCACTAGAACGCTTAGCATGGCTAGGCATTTCGGGCAGACTTAGTTTTATTCTTAATTGTAAAAAATTACAAATTATGAGGTAAGTTGGTATTATGGCTAAGTGACTAAATACTAGTTTGTGAGTTTAGCAATGTGAATGCTTTTGTTTTGGCACAGTACATAGTTTCAGTATTGGAGTATCACAGGATTCATTATTTTAAGATTGAGATTAATATTTCTGTTTATGGTCAAATGAGTGAGTGAGTGTAAGTATGAACCACCAGGTGGTATTCATGTAGTTAGTTGACGGGGTGTATCAGGGAGATAAGATGTTTTCTAATGGTAGTTTTGAAGGTGATGAATGTGTCTGCAGTTCTAGAGTTCTCAGATAGGGTATTCCAGATTTTAGGTCCTTTGACATACATTGAATTTTTGTAAAGGTTTAGTCGGACACGGGGAATGTCGTAGAGATATTTGTGTCTGGTGTTATGCCTGTGGGTTCTGTCACAACTATCAAGAAAGCGTTTTAGGTCAAGGTTGATATTAGAGTTTAAGGCCCTGTAGATGTAGATTGCACAGTAGTAAGTGTGGATGTACTGAACAGGGAGTAAGTTTAGGTCTATGAAGAGTGGGGGGGTGTGTTGCCAGGGATGGGATTTAGTGATTATTCTTACTGCAGCTTTTTGTTGGGTTATTATTGGCTTTAGGTGTGTTGCTGCAGTTGATCCCCAAGCACAAATAGCATAGGTGAGGTATGGATAAATAAGTGAGTGGTATAGTGTGAGAAGGCCATTTTGCGGCACGTAGTATCGTATCTTGGAGAGGATCCCAACCGTTTTGGATACTTTTTTGGTTATATGCTGGATATGGGTGCTGAAATTCAGGTTGTTGTCAAGGTATAAGCCTAGGAATTTTCCCCCATTATTTCTGGTAATTAGAGTGTTGTCAATCTTAATGTTAATTTGTGCATCTCCTGCTCTGCTACCAAACATAATATAGTAGGTTTTGTCAGTGTTAAGCGTAAGTTTATTGGCTGTCATCCAAGTCGATATTTTGATCAGCTCCTCATTCACAATGGTGTTGAGGGTGGCAAGATTAGGGTGAGAGATGACATAAGTCGTGTCGTCAGCAAAGAGAATGGGTTTCAGGTGTTGGGATACGTTTGGAAGGTCATTGATGTATATGAGGAAGAGCAGGGGACCAAGGACACTTCCCTGCGGAACTCCAGTATCAAGTGGCCGTGTTGCTGATGCTGTGTCTTTAATGGTGACATACTGATACCTATTAGTAATGTAAGATTTGAAATAAGCAAGCGCATGGCCTCTTATACCGTAATGATCAAGTTTGTGGAGTAGGATGTCGTGGTCTACTGTGTCAAAAGCTTTTCTTAGGTCAATAAAAATTCCTAGTGGATATTCCTTATTTTCCAATGCTGTGTAAAGCAGATCTAGCATTTTTATGATTGCATCATTAGTGCTTTTATTTTTCCTGAATCCAAATTGGCAGGGGTTGAGTATGTTTTGAGCCGTTATAAATGAATACAGTCTCCTGTGCACGAGTTTCTCAAAGATTTTGGATAGCAATGGTAAGTTAGATATTGGCCTATAGTTGTTTAAGTCTGTAGGGTCACCACCTTTATGTATTGGTGTAACCCTTGCCATCTTGAGTAGTTTTGGGAAGGTGCTAGTCTCTAGTGACTTGTTAAAAAGTAATGAAATAGCATGTGAAAGGACATGGGCCGCTCGCTTGTACAGTAATGGTGGGACATGAGACAGATTCCCTGAGTTATTTTTTAGTGACTTAATAATCTCGGTGACTTCCGTGGGCTCAGTTGGTGTAAGATAGAAGGAATTAGGGAAATTCCCATCTAGGTAGTCCCCGGCATGGGCATTGGTATGTGGGATTTTACTGGCGAGGTTAGATCCTATGGTTGAGAAGAAGTCGTTTATCTTGTTAGCTGTGTCAGTGGGATGTAGTGGTGTTTCATTAGGTTTAGTTAGGACAATATTCTTGGTTTTTCTCAGTTTGTGAGTCCCTAGAATCTGAGAGAGTGTTTTCCAGGTCTTTTTTATATTTCCTCTAGTGTCTGTGAATCTACTGGAGTAGTATAGTTGTTTGGCTTTCTTTATTACTTTGGTGAGAGCTGATGAATAGTGTTTAAGAATATCTTTGTGTATTAAGCCCTGTCTATATTGCTTTTCATATTGGTGTTTCTTGTCAATGGATTTCAGAATGGTGCTGGTTAGCCATGGGCAACCAAGCCGTTTGTTTGTGATCTGTTTTGTTTTTATAGGACAATGTTTGTTGTATAGTCTAAGTAATTTGTTAAGAAAAATGTCTGTCCAGTCATCAATACCATTGGCCTTGGAGAATTCTGTAGGCCAGTCAACAGTCTCTAGGTCAGCTGTGAACTTCCTTACTGAGGCCTCGTCATGGAGTCTAAATGAGACTTTGTTGTATTCAAGTGGTGGTTTACTAATGTTTGTCAGGAGGAAGGTAGGGTAGTGGTCTGTAGTGCTATCTGTGATTATCCCTGATTTAAGGGGGGCTAGTATATTGGTCCATATGTGGTCTATTATGGTTGCACTTGTCTCAGTGAGCCTGGTTGGTTTAGTTATTATTGGTATGAGAAGTGTGTTGTTCATATTGTTGATGAAATCAGTTACAGGCTGATCATCTAGTAAGCCAAGGTTGATGTTGAAGTCTCCAGCTAAGAGAAGGTGGTGCTTATTCATTTGTCTGTTTGTTATTAGTGACTTTAATTTGTCACTGAAATTTGGGATGTTTGTGTGAGGTATCCGGTAAATGGCACCGATTGTTATAGGCGTCTTAAGGTTTTTTACAGTAAAATTAGCAAAAATGTATTCCCCATATTCATCACTAAAGCAAGTGGTGCTAATACAAGATAATTGGTTAGAGTAATAGATTGCAATACCACCCCCAACTTGGTTTGGTCTGCAGTTGTGAATTGCTGTGTATCCTGGTAGAGGGTAGATATCTTTTGTGTCCTGCTTAAGCCAGGTCTCAGTAAGAATAATTCAGGAGAAGGGTGTCTTTAGTGATTCAAGGAGTGCTAGGAGGTCATCATAGTGTTTGCTTAAGGACCTGATGTTGTAGTTAAGTACTGATAGACTTTTAGCATTGTTTAGGACAGTGCTGGCTTGTGATGCTGTGTAATAAAGGCAGTTACTTTCCAATAGGTTTTGATTGGGTGTCAGATTATGTAGGTTTAGATCAGGGTCAACGTGATCAATCATCTTCTAGGTTTAAATTATGGTTATTTATATCCTGAGTTGTGTGTTGAGTTCTAGTACTGATATCTGTAGTGGTCGGAAGTTTGGACAAGTATATAGCTAGAGTATTTTGGTCATGTAGAGTATAGTCACTACTACACATAATGAAGTTGGTGTTGTCTATGTGTTGTGCTGGAATGAACTAAAGTACAACTAGGTATAAACTAGTAATATAAAAATACAAATTAAAAATAGAACAAGACTCTCAATTGTAATTGCACTAAGGTCTAATAATGACTTTTGTGGAGTCTATGTTTTGAGCTAGAATGAGCTATAGTACAATAGGTTTAATCTAATAATATAAAAATACAAATTAAAAATAGAACTAGTCTCTCACTAGTAATTGCACTATGGTCTAATATAGTGAATTTGGTATTGACTATGTATTGAGTTAGAATGAGCTATGGTACAATTGAATTTAATCTAATAATATAAAAATACAAACTAAAAATAGCACCCGTCTCTCACTAGTAATTGCACTATGGTCTAATATAGTGAATTTGGTATTGACTATGTATTGAGCTAGAAAGAGCTACAGTACAACTAGGTTTAGTCTAATAATATAAAAATACAAATTAAAAATAGCACCAGTCTCTCACTAGTAATTGCACTATGGTCTAATATAATGAATTTGGTATTGACTATAGTACAACTGAGTTTAATCTAATAATATAAAAAAGGCACAAGACTCTCAATTGTAATTGCACTAAGGTCTTATATAAGTTGTTTACAAGAATTAGAGTATAATTAGATTTAAATTGACAGGATAAAATACACAAATTAAGGTAGCAAAAGATTAATAAAAAAAAATGATAAAAATAAAAATGGCAATGACTTGGTTATAATATGCTAGTAAGATGGAAGACAGGATAATATAAAAGTTGTAGTTGAAAATACTAGTTTAAAAAAGTATAGAATAAAATGGTCAATAAAAGAAGTTTACAATAAGTTTGATCAATATAGTTTAAAGTAAAATTGGGCAATAATAGGGATTTAGAATAAAATTGGGCAATTGAGTGAAGAGCCAAACATATCCATCCCCATGTGACTTGTTCCGTATTGTTAATAAGATGGCCTGTTTGCGATTGTGTGTGTATATGTATATATGTATATATATATATATATATATATATATATATATATATATATATATATATATATATATATATATATATATATATATATATATATATATATATATATATATATATATATATATATATATATATATATATATATATATATATATATATATATATATATATATATATATATATATATATATATATATATATATATATATATATATATATATATATATATATATATATATATATATATGTATATATATATATATATATATATATATATATATATATATATATATATATATACATATATATATATATATATATATATATATATATATATATATATATAGTTATATATATATATATATATATATATATATATATATATATATATATATATATATATATATATATATATATATATATATATATATATATATATATATATATATACATATATATATATATATATATGCAAAAAGATCACAGTAAACATGTGATTCCAAAATATGCAAAACAACCACTCGGAAAGAATAGAGAAATTCCAAGCGCTTTCGTGACTACTCACATTATCAAGGAACTATGAAAGTAAAGCATCCAAGGAAGTTATATAAGGGGTCTGGCCAGCACCTCACTATCAGATCCCACAACGGTTAAACACCTGACGCTCGCCGACCCAACTTGGATAGGTCCTTTGCACAACTCACCCCACAATCTATTCTACCCAAGAAAATTTAAAAATTATTTGTCCAGTGTATTATTAAATTCTTCCCAAATTCTATTAATTATAAATGGATCTAATTTATATAAACCAAAGGAAATATTCATATTATTGTCAAAACTGTTTTTTATGAAACAAGATTCAATTATATTCCTGTCGACCATGGACTTGCTTGATACTACTTTCTCAACTTTTTGAAAATCAATTGGATGGTTAAAATCTCTTACATGAATAAATAGAGCATTGGAATCTTGTCCAGTTCTAATGCTATATTTATGTTGTTTTAATCTTAGTTCGAGATTTTTTCGATCAAACTGGTAAAAATCTCGAACTAAGATTAAAACAACATAAATATAGCATTAGAACTGGACAAGATTCCAATGCTCTATTTATTCATGTAAGAGATTTTAACCATCCAATTGATTTTCAAAAAGTTGAGAAAGTAGTATCAAGCAAGTCCATGGTCGACAGGAATATAATTGAATCTTGTTTCATAAAAAACAGTTTTGACAATGATATGAATATTTCCTTTGGTTTATATAAATTAGATCCATTTATAATTAATAGAATTTGGGAAGAAATTAATAATACACTGGACAAATAATAATTTTTAAATTTTCTTGGGTAGAATAGTTTGTGGGTGAGTTGTGCAAAGGACCTATCCAAGTTGGGTCGGCGCGCGTCAGGTGTTTAACCGTTGTGGGATCTGATAGTGAGGTGTTTCTGGAGTTTATCTGGAGAGAGTTCCGGGGGTCAACGCCCCCGCGGCCCGGTCTGTGACCAGGCCTCCTTAGGTCAGTGTCCCAGGATGCGACCCACACCAATCGACTAACACCCAGGTACCCATTTTACTGATGGGGAACATAGACAACAGGTGGAAAGAAACACGTCCAATGTTTCTACTCTGGCTGGGAATCGAACCCAGGCCCTCACCGTGTGAAGCGAGAGCGTTAACCACCAGGCCACCAGAGCCCCTTGGCCAGACCCCTTATATAGCTTCCTTGGATGCTTTACTTTCATAGTTCCTTGAAATGTGAGTAGTCACGAAAGCGCTTGGAATTTCTCTATTCTTTCAGAGTGGTTGTTTTGCATATATATATATATATATATATATATATATATATATATATATATATATATATATATATATATATATATATATATATATATATATATATATATATATATATATATATATATATATATATATATATATATATATATATATATATATATATATATATATATCGTGCCGAATATGTAAAACTGGTCAATTAGCAAGAACTCATTAAAAATTAAGTCCTTTATAAAATTTTCTCTTGTACGTTTAAAGATATATTTTTGTCATTAATGTTAATGTAAAAATTTATAATTTTGCACCAAAAGGAACTTAGAAAACTTACCTAACCTTATTATAACAAGAACAATTTATTTTAGCCTAACCCAACTAAATATATTTTAGATTTGTTTACAATAATTTAATACTAAACAAACAGTGAAATTTTTTTTTTCGTTAGGTTAAGAATGATTTTGGCGAAATTATTGCATACACAAATTTTCACTTGTCCTATATGGCAAGATGAACGTTGCTATTTAAGCCAAGATCGCAAGTTCTGCCTATTCGGAACGACATATATATATTCATATAGTTATTATTTTATTATCACACTGGCCGATTCCCACCAAGGCAGGGTGGCCCGAAAAAGAAAAACTTTCACCATCATTCACTCCATCACTGTCTTGCCAGAAGGGTGCTTTACACTACAGTTTTTAAACTGCAACATTAACACCCTTCCTTCAGAGTGCAGGCACTGTACTTCCCATCTCCAGGACTCAAGTCCGGCCTGCCGGTTTCCCTGAATCCCTTCATAAATGTTACTTTGCTCACACTCCAACAGCACGTCAAGTATTAAAAACCATTTGTCTCCATTCACTCCTATCAAACACGCTCACGCATGCCTGCTGGAAGTCCAAGCCCCTCGCACACAAAGCCTCCTTTACCCCCTCCCTCCAACCTTTCCTAGGCCGACCCCTACCCCGCCTTCCTTCCACTACAGACTGATACACTCTTGAAGTCATTCTGTTTCGCTCCATTCTCTCTACATGTCCGAACCACCTCAACAACCCTTCCTCAGCCCTCTTGACAACAGTTTTGGTAATTCCGCACCTCCTCCTAACTTCACTATATTCACACCACACACATTGCCCTTAGACATGACATCTCCACTGCCTCCATCCTTCTCCTCGCTGCAACATTCATCACCCATGCTTCACACCCATATAAGAGCGTTGGTAAAACTATACTCTCATACATTCTCATATATATATATATATATATATATATATATATATATATATATATATATATATATATATATATATATATATATATATATATATATATATATATATATATATGCAAAACAACCACTCTGAAAGAATAGAGAAATTCCAAGCGCTTTCGTGACTACTCACATTATCATAGTTCCTTGATAATGTGAGTAGTCACGAAAGCGCTTGGAATTTCTCTATTCTTTCAGAGTGGTTGTTTTGCATATTCTGAAATCACCTGTTTACTGTGATCTTATTGCATATATATATATATATATATATATATATATATATATATATATATATATATATATATATATATATATATATATATATATATATATATATATATATATATATATATATATATATATATATATATATATATATATATATATATATATATATATATATATATATGTTAATGTTGCAGTTTACAAACTGTAGAGTAAAGCACCCTTCTGGCAAGACAGTGATGGAGTGAATGATGGTGAAAGTTTTTCTTTTTCGGGCCACCCTGCCTTGGTGGGAATCGGCCAGTTAGATAATAATAATAAAAAAAATAATATATATATATATATATATATATATATATATATATATATATATATATATATATATATATATATTCACGAGTCACGTAACAAAAAACACACTAAGTAAGACAAAGTGATCTTCTGTGAGAAAACAAGCAGGTACTGAGGATGTACTGGAGAAGGTACAGCACATCAACACCTCTTACACAGTCATTCAACTAAGAGAATATTTATTAATACACATCCGTGTCACATATGTATAATTATTATTGGTTTTACATTCTTACAGGAGAGCCAGACCATAAGTAGTCACATGTGTCTAATTACTCGTCTATAAGTATATGAGAAAAATCAAGGAAATTACTCACAGGAAAATGGGTAAGAGAATATATGATATTGTGAGCCAGTATCTGAAAGGTACAGTAGACCGCTACCGCTGTTCGTGCTACCGTCAGGTACAGTAGACAGCTACCGGTGTTCGTGCTACCGTCAGGTACAGTAGACAGCTACCGGTGTTCGTGCTGCCGTCAGGTACAGTAGACCGCTACCGGTGTTCGTGCTACCGTCAGGTACAGTAGACAGCTACCGGTGTTCGTGCTACCGTCAGGTACAGTAGACAGCTACCGGTGTTCGTGCTACCGTCAGGTACAGTAGACAGCTACCGGTGTTCGTGCTACCGTCAGGTACAGTAGACAGCTACCGGTGTTCGTGCTACCGTCAGGTACAGTAGACCGCTATCGGTGTTCGTGCTACCGTCAGGTACAGTAGACCGCTACCGGTGTTCGTGCTACCGTCAGGTACAGTAGACAGCTACCGGTGTTCGTGCTGCCGTCAGGTACAGTAGACCGCTACCGGTGTTCGTGCTACCGTCAGGTACAGTAGACAGCTACCGGTGTTCGTGCTACCGTCAGGTACAGTAGACAGCTACCGGTGTTCGTGCTACCGTCAGGTACAGTAGACAGCTACCGGTGTTCGTGCTACCGTCAGGTACAGTAGACAGCTACCGGTGTTCGTGCTACCGTCAGGTACAGTAGACCGCTATCGGTGTTCGTGCTACCGTCAGGTACAGTAGACCGCTACCGGTGTTCGTGCTACCGTCAGGTACAGTAGACCGCTACCGGTGTTCGTGCTACCGTCAGGTACAGTAGACCGCTACCGGTGTTCGTGCTACCGTCAGGTACAGTAGACCGCTACCGGTGTTCGTGCTACCGTCAGGTACAGTAGACAGCTACCGGTGTTCGTGCTACCGTCAGGTACAGTAGACAGCTACCGGTGTTCGTGCTACCGTCAGGTACAGTAGACCGCTACCGGTGTTCGTGCTACCGTCAGGTACAGTAGACCGCTACCGGTGTTCGTGCTATCGTCAGGTACAGTAGACAGCTACCGGTGTTCGTGCTACCGTCAGGTACAGTAGACAGCTACCGGTGTTCGTGCTATCGTCAGGTACAGTAGACAGCTACCGGTGTTCGTGCTACCGTCAGGTACAGTAGACAGCTACCGGTGTTCGTGTTACCGTCAGGTACAGTAGACCGTTACCGGTGTTCGTGCTACCGGTGTTCGTGCTATCGTCAGGTACAGTAGAGAGCTACCGGTGTTCGTGCTACCGTCAGGTACAGTAGACAGCTACCGGTGTTCGTGCTACCGTCAGGTACAGTAGACCGCTATCGGTGTTCGTGCTACCGTCAGGTACAGTAGACCGCTTCCGGTGTTCGTGCTACCGTCAGGTACAGTAGACCGCTACCGGTGTTCGTGCTACCGTCAGGTACAGTAGACCGCTACCGGTGTTCGTGCTACCGTCAGGTACAGTAGACAGCTACCGGTGTTCGTGCTACCGTCAGGTACAGTAGACAGCTACCGGTGTTCGTGCTACCGTCAGGTACAGTAGACCGCTACCGGTGTTCGTGCTACCGTCAGGTACAGTAGACCGCTACCGGTGTTCGTGCTATCGTCAGGTACAGTAGACAGCTACCGGTGTTCGTGCTACCGTCAGGTACAGTAGACCGCTACCGGTGTTCGTGCTATCGTCAGGTACAGTAGACAGCTACCGGTGTTCGTGCTACCGTCAGGTACAGTAGACAGCTACCGGTGTTCGTGTTACCGTCAGGTACAGTAGACCGTTACCGGTGTTCGTGCTACCGGTGTTCGTGCTACCGGTGTTCGTGCTATCGTCAGGTACAGTAGAGAGCTACCGGTGTTCGTGCTACCGTCAGGTACAGTAGACCGCTGCCGGTGTTCGTGCTATCGTCAGGTACAGTAGACCGCTACCGGTGTTCGTGCTACCGTCAGGTACAGTAGACAGCTACCGGTGTTCGTGCTACCGTCAGGTACAGTAGACCGTTACCGGTGTTCGTGCTACCGTCAGGTACAGTTGACCGCTACCGGTGTTCGTGCTATCGTCAGGTACAGTAGAGAGCTACCGGTGTTCGTGCTACCGTCATGTACAGTAGACCGCTGCTGGTGTTCGTGCTACCGTCAGGTACAGTAGACCGCTACCGGTGTTCGTGCTACCGTCAGGTACAGTAGACAGTTACCGGTGTTCGTGCTACCGTCAGGTACAGTAGACCGCTACCGGTGTTCGTGCTATCGTCAGGTACAGTAGAGAGCTTCCGGTGTTCGTGCTACCGTCAGGTACAGTAGACCGCTGCCGGTGTTCGTGCTATCGTCAGGTACAGTAGACCGCTACCGGTGTTCGTGCTACCGTCAGGTACAGTAGACAGCTACCGGTGTTCGTGCTACCGTCTGGTACAGTAGACCGCTACCGGTGTTGGTGCTACCGTCAGGTACAGTAGACAGCTACCGGTGTTCGTGCTACCGTCAGGTACAGTAGACAGCTACCGGTGTTGGTGCTACCGTCAGGTACAGTAGACAGCTACCGGTGTTCGTGCTACCGTCAGGTACAGTAGACAGCTACCGGTGTTCGTGCTACCGTCAGGTACAGTAAACCGCTACCGGTGTTCGTGCTACCGTCAGGTACAGTAGACAGCTACCGGTGTTCGTGCTATCGTCAGGTACAGTAGAGAGCTACCGGTGTTCGTGTTATCGTCAGGTACGGTAGACAGCTACCGGTGTTCGTGCTATCGTCAGGTACAGTAGACCGCTACCGGTGTTCGTGCTATAGACAGATAAAGTAGACCGCTACCGGTGTTCGTGCTATCGTCAGGTACAGTAGACAGCTACCGGTGTTCGTGTTATCGTCAGGTTCAGTAGACAGCTACCGGTGTTCGTGTTACCGTCAGGTACAGTAGACCGCTACCGGTGTTCGTGCTACCGTCAGGTACAGTAGACCGCTACCAGTGTTCGTGCTACCGTCAGGTACAGTAGACCGCTACCGGTGCCCGTGCTACCGTCAGGTACAGTAGACCGCTACCGGTGTTCGTGCTACCATCAGGTACAGTAGACCGCTGCCGGTGTTCGTGCTATCGTCAGGAACAGTAGACAGCTACCGGTGTTCGTGCTATCGTCCGGTACAGTAGACAGCTACCGGTGTTCGTGCTACCGTCAGATACAGTAGACAGCTACTGGTGTTCGTGCTGCCGTCAGGTACAGTAGACCGCTACCGGTGTTCGTGCTATCGTCAGGTACAGTAGACAGCTACCGGTGCTCGTGCTATCGTCAGGTAGAGTAGAGAGCTACCGGTGTTCGTGCTACCGTCAGGTACAGTAGACAGCTACTGGTGTTCGTGCTACCGTCAGGTACAGTAAACCGCTACCGGTGTTCGTGCTATCGTCAGGTACAGTAGACCGCTACGGGTGTTCGTGCTACCGTCAGGTACGGTAGACAGCTACCGGTGTTCGTGCTACCGTTAGGTACAGTAGACCGCTACCGGTGTTCGTGCTGCCGTCAGGTACAGTAGACCGCTACCGGTGTTCGTGCTACCGTCAGGTACAGAAGACAGCTACCGGTGCTCGTGCCACCGTCAGGTACAGTAGACAGCTACCGGTGTTCGTGCTACCGTCAGGTACAGTAGACAGCTACCGGTGTTCGTGCTACCGTCAGGTACAGTAGACCGCTACCGGTGTTCGTGCTACCGTCAGGTACAGTAGACCGCTACCGGTGTTCGTGCTATCGTCAGGTACAGTAGACAGCTACCGGTGTTCGTGCTACCGTCAGGTACAGTAGACCGCTACCGGTGTTCGTGCTATCGTCAGGTACAGTAGACAGCTACCGGTGTTCGTGCTACCGTCAGGTACAGTAGACAGTTACCGGTGTTCGTGCTACCGTCAGGTACAGTAGACCGCTACCGGTGTTCGTGCTATCGTCAGGTACAGTAGAGAGCTTCCGGTGTTCGTGCTACCGTCAGGTACAGTAGACCGCTGCCGGTGTTCGTGCTATCGTCAGGTACAGTAGACCGCTACCGGTGTTCGTGCTACCGTCAGGTACAGTAGACAGCTACCGGTGTTCGTGCTACCGTCTGGTACAGTAGACCGCTACCGGTGTTGGTGCTACCGTCAGGTACAGTAGACAGCTACCGGTGTTCGTGCTACCGTCAGGTACAGTAGACAGCTACCGGTGTTGGTGCTACCGTCAGGTACAGTAGACAGCTACCGGTGTTCGTGCTACCGTCAGGTACAGTAGACAGCTACCGGTGTTCGTGCTACCGTCAGGTACAGTAAACCGCTACCGGTGTTCGTGCTACCGTCAGGTACAGTAGACAGCTACCGGTGTTCGTGCTATCGTCAGGTACAGTAGAGAGCTACCGGTGTTCGTGTTATCGTCAGGTACGGTAGACAGCTACCGGTGTTCGTGCTATCGTCAGGTACAGTAGACCGCTACCGGTGTTCGTGCTATAGACAGATAAAGTAGACCGCTACCGGTGTTCGTGCTATCGTCAGGTACAGTAGACAGCTACCGGTGTTCGTGTTATCGTCAGGTTCAGTAGACAGCTACCGGTGTTCGTGTTACCGTCAGGTACAGTAGACCGCTACCGGTGTTCGTGCTACCGTCAGGTACAGTAGACCGCTACCAGTGTTCGTGCTACCGTCAGGTACAGTAGACCGCTACCGGTGCCCGTGCTACCGTCAGGTACAGTAGACCGCTACCGGTGTTCGTGCTACCATCAGGTACAGTAGACCGCTGCCGGTGTTCGTGCTATCGTCAGGAACAGTAGACAGCTACCGGTGTTCGTGCTATCGTCCGGTACAGTAGACAGCTACCGGTGTTCGTGCTACCGTCAGATACAGTAGACAGCTACTGGTGTTCGTGCTGCCGTCAGGTACAGTAGACCGCTACCGGTGTTCGTGCTATCGTCAGGTACAGTAGACAGCTACCGGTGCTCGTGCTATCGTCAGGTAGAGTAGAGAGCTACCGGTGTTCGTGCTACCGTCAGGTACAGTAGACAGCTACTGGTGTTCGTGCTACCGTCAGGTACAGTAAACCGCTACCGGTGTTCGTGCTATCGTCAGGTACAGTAGACCGCTACGGGTGTTCGTGCTACCGTCAGGTACGGTAGACAGCTACCGGTGTTCGTGCTACCGTTAGGTACAGTAGACCGCTACCGGTGTTCGTGCTGCCGTCAGGTACAGTAGACCGCTACCGGTGTTCGTGCTACCGTCAGGTACAGAAGACAGCTACCGGTGCTCGTGCCACCGTCAGGTACAGTAGACAGCTACTGGTGTTCGTGCTACCGTCAGATACAGTAGACAGCTACCGCTGTTCGTGCTACTGTAAGGTACAGTAGACAGCTACCGGTGTTCGAGCTACCGTCAGCTACACTAGACCGCTACAGCTGCTCGTGCTACCGTCAGGTACAGTAGATCGCTACCGGTGTTCGTGCTACCGTTAGGTACAGTAGACCGCTACCGTTGTTCGTGCTACCGTCAGGTACAGTAGACAGCTACCGGTGCTCGTGTTACCGTCAGGTATAGTAGACAGCTACCGAAGTTCGTGCTACCGTCAGGTATAGTAGACAGCTACCGTTTTTCGTGCTACCGTCAGGTACAGTAGACCGCTACCGGTGTTCGTGCTACCGTCAGGTACAGTAGACCGCTACCGGTGTTCGTGCTACCGTCAGGTATAGTAGACCGCTACCGGTGTTCGTTCTTTCGTCAGGTACAGTGGACAGCTACCGGTGTTCGTGTTATCGTCCGGTACAGTAGACAGCTACCGGTGTTCGTGCTACCGTCAGGTACCGTAGACGGCTACTAGTGTTCGTGCTACCGTCAGGTACAGTAGACCGCTACCGGTGTTCGTGCTACCGTCAGGTACAGTAGACCGCTACCGGTGTTCGTGGTACCGTCAGGTACAGTAGACCGCTACCGGTGTTCGTGTTATCGTCAGGTACACTAGACAGCTACCGGTGTTCGTGCTATCGTCAGGTACATTAGACAGCTACCGGTGTTCGTGCTACCGTCAGGTACAGTAGACAGCTACTGGTATTCGTGCTACCGTCAGGTACAGTAGACAGCTACCGGTGTTCGTGCTACCGTCAGGTTCAGTAGACCGCTACCGGTGTTCGTGCTACCGTCAGGTACAGTAGACCGCTACCGGTGTTCGTACTACCGTTAGGTATGGTAGACAGCTACCGGTGTTCGTGCTACCGTCAGGTACTGTAGACAGGTACCGGTGTTCGTGCTACCGTCCGATACAGTGGACAGCTACCGGTGTTCGTGCTACCGTCAGGTAAGGTAGACCGCTACCGGCGTTCGTGCTACCGTCAGGTACAGTAGACAGGTACCGGTGTTCGTGGTACCCTCAGGTACAGTAAACATCTACCGGTGTTCGTGCTACCGTCAGGTACGGTAGACGGCTACCGGTGTTCGTGTTACCGTCAGGTACGGTAGACAGCTAGCGGTGTTGGTGCTACCGTCAAGTACAGTAGACCGCTACCGGTGTTTGTGCTACCGTCAGGTACAGTAGACAGCTACCGGTGTTCGTGCTACCGTCAGGTTCGGTAGACAGCTACCGGTGTTCGTGTTACCGTCAGGTACGGTAGACAGCTACCAGTGTTCGTACTACCGTCAGGTACGGTAGACAGCTGCCGGTGTTCGTACTACCGTCAGGTACGGTAGACAGCTACTGGTGTTCGTGCTACCGTCTGGTACAGTAGACAGCTACCGGTGCTCGTGCTACCGTCTGGTACAGACAGCTTCCGGTGCTCGTGCTACCGTCAGGTACAGTAGACAGCTACCGGTGCTCGTGCTACCGTCAGGTACAGTAGACAGCTACCGGTGTTCGTACTACCGTCAGGTACAGTAGACAGCTACTGGTGTTCGTGCTACCGTCTGGTACAGTAGACAGCTACCGGTGCTCGTGCTACCGTCAGGTACAGTAGACAGCTACCGGTGTTCGTACTACCGTCTTTCACTAAGGTGCAGATACTGTTGCAGCTACCGCAACTTAGAGAGACAACCATCGCTATTGTGGCGATGTAAAAAGCTGTTAAATATACCTGGAGTGTTACGGCCCCCTGCCAAACTAGCGGTTAAATAGTTAACCTGCCGGCCGGCAGTACCACTGGGTACGTCATGAAACCCATTGTGGGGACTGCTGAGCCGGCCTTACAGCATTATGTACCTGAGCACCTCACGGTACTCATGTAAGCATTAAGTACCTGAATACCTCACGGTACGCATCTAAGCAGTAGGTACCAGAACACCTAATGGTACACATCTACTGGCCTTAGAAGCAGTAGGTACCTGAACACCTAATGGTACACATCTACTGGCAGTAGAGTATTCTACTGGCTTCTACTGATTTTAGAAGAAGCGCTCACCGCAGCTTACTGAGTCTGTTGGCCTCAGTTATTTGACGGCCGCATTCAGTGAGCTTGCAGCATAGTGTGTGCTGCATCGGACCACCTTACGGTGTGTCAACTGGTCTTGAAGGCGGTAGACAGTACTCACCAGACCATCTTACGGTGTACTTCTACCGGCCTTAGAGAGTATTTACAGGACTACCGGTGATGTCTGCGGACTCACCGCCTGCGCTGGTCAACTGTGGGCTGGAGTCATCTGAAGCTGTTTAGTGGGACATTACATGAAGAAAAGGTTGGAGTGTTACACTGAACTGGGCCAGGACCGTAGTGTGACACTTAGGGAAGTATGATGGAGTGGAACACTGAGATATGCTACAGGGTCGTAGTGGAACACTGAGAAGAAAAGGGTGTCGTGTGACACTGAAGATGGCCTGGTTGTAGTGTACATTGAATAGTGTCATGTGACTGGCCTCGACAAAGACGCTATGCGGGCAGTGTGACGCAGAGACAAGGGTGTCAAGTGTGACACGGTTGCGAAAGTGTGTATTACACGGAGAAAAGGGTGTCAAGTGACACGGTGGAGGAAGAGCGTCACAACTCGGATAAGTGTCGTGAGAAACGCAGTTGATTGTAATTTATTATTTTAAATGTTACATAATTAATTATTTTAGCATAGATTATATATATATATATATATATATATATATATATATATATATATATATATAGTGACACAGTAGTGTCAAGAGTTGTACCCTGTGTAGGGTCAGGAATTATTTATAATTTTAAATGTTAATTATAATTTATTATTGTAATATGTATATATTACCAGATGTTTATTAGTTCAAATACCTCTAGACCAAAGATTGTGTGTGTTTTTATATAATATTAAAGTAATTTATTTTAATGTGTATTATGTATCCCGAACTCTTTATTACAAAATGAGTAAACCTACCATCTTAAAAATTACTTTTTTTTGTAATATGGAGTATTCCTGGAGAAGTTTTTTGGAGTCAAAATCCCCGCGGCTTGATCTGAGAGCAGGCCTCGTGGTGGATTAGGATGTAATCAACCAGGCTGTTACTGCTTTCCGCACGCAAACCAACGCAAAAACCACAACCAGGCTGGTCAGGTACTGACTTTAGGTGCCTGTCCAGCACCTTCTTGAGGACAGTCAGGGGTCTATTAGTAATCCCCCTTATGTGTGATGGGAGGATGTTGAACAGTGTTGGGCCCCTGACACTTATTGTCTCTCAGCGTACTAGTATAGGCTACATGCCTACAATTAACGTTCATGCAATCTGTTTGTGTGTCCTCGACGCTATAAATACACTCTTGTTAACCAGTGGAAAGAGGGTGCAAGAATTAGGAATCAGGGACATGTGTGTGTAGAAAGGCAGTGTCACTGCTGGCAGCTTCACACGTACAACAGAGCAGCCAGACTCCACACGTTACTTATATAAGACTTGCATGAGACTGACGTAGAACAGCTTCCGTCTTTGTTTAGAAACCAATCACAAGAACAAGTCTACCTGGAAGAAGTTCTTGTCTCCATCAGCAATCTCGGTGAAAATGATTCACAGTCTACATTCCAGGAAGTGCTACAGGACAAGTCAATGAAAGTTTCTCAACATTTGGACATCGACGAAATTTTGCTGGTCTGCTTCCATTCGTGCCAACATTGTCTTGTGCTCTGCTTATGCTAAAGTAAACTATATGAATTTTAAGGCACTGATCATGCAGATGCACACGAACACTCCATGTATACGCACACTCCTCCCGGGACGGATTCTCATTGCAGTTTGGAAAGAGAATTCCCTTTCGCTGAATGACAGTCAACTAGACAACTGAAGATTTCATGATCTCGGACATTTAAACTCCCAGTGGGACCAATGACTCAGCCTTTATAGCAGGAGTTATCAGTAGATAATACCTGACATCTGAGCGGAGGAGCTCATACTTCAGGTAGATAGGGGAAATAATACACCAAAAGAGTTGTCAGCTGCTAAATGATTCGGATCTGCAATTCCCCAGGATCAAGGACGAGAATGATGACGAAGCCTTCGTAGATCTTTTGGAAAAGAGCTGGATAAAACCATTAAGCCACGACCAGAGTTGGTCAACGTGTCCACTAGAATTTTGGTCTTACCAGATATATATAAACTGCGACCTTGTCAAGTTATGGGATGTGAGGAAGCATAACAGAACGACATCAGAGAATATTTGAAGATAGTCACTTACAGAACAATTCCATAACAAAACAAAGACTCAGAATTTGAAAGCATTCTGTCACCTCTAGGAAAAGCCAACTGGAAACAAAGTACAAGAAAAACAAGTAATTTTGAGTGCAGACAGAAACCAATTTGGTTACATGATTCTTATTGTCCAGGGCAGTCAACTACACTTCCCAGACGCTCCAGCACTCTCAAACACCAAAAGATCTCTGTGCAAGACAAAATTATACACAAATAACCCACCCGAATGACACTGAAACGGAGAAGTATTTGGGAATAGACATTTATGAACAGTTCAGGACATTTTTAGAGGAAATGTTTCACCACGTGTGGCTTCTTGAATCCTAACTGAGCAAGCCACTAGTGACTTCTGTACATAAGGGTCTTTTTCCACATTTTGTCTATCACCTTACCATTTCTCACAGAGAAGCGTGACTAGTTAATGGTCCGAATCTGACCGAAATGTCACAAGTTTGTCTCCCATGTGCGGGTTATTTATGTATTGTTTTAGTCACGGTATTGTGCCTTTTTAATTTTGCTAAACCAAACAATACTTACAAGAAAGCCGGAGAAACTGTCTAGAAGAAAGTGATGTAGAACGCTTAGCGTACATCATGGATGGAATGAGGATGGTTCCACAACTTGGAAAGGGATGGCAAGACACAGCTAGCAGATACCTAGTTAGATGAATCTTATTGTAGCCAGCTGACCCAGTGGCTAGCGCGTCGATCTGGAATTTTACGACTCTCTGATCACGGGTTCTGCTTTCCCCCGTGGTATGGTTTTTATGCGGTTCTGATGTTAGCTCTCCACGAGGGTGCTCACAGTCTCAGCAATGACGTCTACTGAGAGATATGTATCATAATTACCGAGAGATGCAAGATAGGTTCCACTCAGTGAATATTGTACCAGGTCATGACATGCTGAAATATTGTACCAGGTAATGTCATGCTGAAATATTGTACCAGGTCATGTCATGCTGAAATATTGTACCAGGTCATGTCATGCTGAAATATTGTACCAGGTCATGTCATGCTGAAATGGCGAAAATTTCTAATCAACTCTGAGAACGTTACAAGTCGGGTTAAATTCTTGGTTTCCGAGTGGAAGAGAATGGAAGACGACTACGAAGAGAGATACAAAAGGCTCTATATAACATGTGGAGAGGAATACTACCGGCTCACTAAAGCAAGATCCACCTCCTTGGATTAAGAACCCTCTCACGGCGTCAAAGAACAAGGCAGCAGGCGACTTTTATTGGAGAGGACGTCTGCCAGGCTCTCTGACTACATGTACAAGTCAGGTATCTGCATTCCGAAACGTTTCGCCTACACAGTAGGCTTCTTCAGTCAAATACAGATGAGGCAACAGAAACAACAGAGAAGTAAAGACGATGCAATCAGTTCATCACACTCGGTTTGAGGAGGTCAGTCCCTCAGCCTGAAGAAGAGTTCTGCTCCATAGTCTGGAACAATGTGAAAGACACCTAACTGTCGTACATGTGTCTTACTAATTAGCTCATCGGTACTCATAACCATTATCATGCTCACATACCTTCAGTAGCTTTGAGAGTCTGTACATACACTGATCGTGGAATGCTGACTGCACTGAAGCTTCTTAAGTAGACCAATAGCTTCCCAGAGATCCTCAAGAGCTTCGGTGTAACATGGGGCGTGTCTTCACTCCTATTTGAAAAGATGAAAGATTTTGAGTGCCGAATACGATTATCCTTATCTACCAGGCATGAGCCCAGTGCCTAGCGGTAGCGGCACATTGCTAATATATACAATTTAGCTAAATTAAACGAAGTTGATGGGCTTAGCAATCAGATCATTGGTGTATAACGTGAGGAAGTGGGTTCCAGTCAGCGTGTACCAAACAAGGAGTCTCTGCAGTCAGCTTGCACCAAGCAAGGAATCTCTGCAGCCAGCTTGGACCAAACAAGGAATCTGTGCAGTCAGCTTGCACCAAGCAAGGAATCTCTGCAGTCAGATTGCACCAAGCAAGGAATCTCTGCAGTCAGCTTGCACCAAGCAAGGAATCTCTGCAGCCAGCTTGGACCAAACAAGGAATCTCTGCAATGAGCTTGCACCAAGCAAGGAATCTCTGCAGTCAGATTGCACCAAGCAAGGAATCTCTGCAGTCAGCTTGCACCAAGCAAGGAATCTCTGCAGCCAGCTTGGACCAAACAAGGAATCTCTGCAATCAGCTTGCACCAAGCAAGGAATCTCTGCAGTCAGATTGCACCAAGCAAGGAATCTCTGCAGTCAGCTTGCACCAAGCAAGGAATCTCTGCAGCCAGCTTGGACCAAACAAGGAATCTCTGCAGTCAGATTGCACCAAGCAAGGAATCTCTGCAGTCAGCTTGCACCAAGCAAGGAATCTCTGCAGCCAGCTTGGACCAAACAAGGAATCTCTGCAGTCAGCTTGCACCAAGCAAGGAATCTCTGCAGTCAGATTGCACCAAGCAAGGAATCTCTGCAGTCAGCTTGCACCAAGCAAGGAATCTCTGCAGTTAGCTTGCACCAAGCAAGGAATCTCTGCAGTCAGCTAGTACCAAGCAAGAAATCTCTGCAGTCAGCTTGCACCAAGCAAGGAATCTCTGCAGTCAGCTTGCACCAAGCAAGGAATATCTGCAGTCAGCTTGCAACAAGCAAGGAATCTCTGCAGTCGGCTTGCACCTAGCAAGGAATCTCTGCAGTCGGCTTGCACCAAGCAAGGAATCTCTGCAGTTAGCTAGCACCAAGCAAGGAATCTCTGCAGTCAGCTTGCACCAAGTAAGGAATCTCTGCAGTCAGACTGCACCAAGCAAGGAATCTCTGCAGTCAGCTTGCACCAAGCAAGGAACCTCTGCAGTCAGCTTGCACCAAGCAAGGAAACTCTGCAGTCAGCTTACTCCAAGGAAGGAATCTCTGCAGTCAGCTTACACCAAGCAAGGAATCTCTGCAGTCAGCTTGCACCAAGCAAGGAATATCTGCAGTCAGCTTGCGCCAAGCAAGGAATCTCTGCAGTCAGCTTGCACCATGCAAGGAATCTCTGCAGTCAGCTTACATCAAGGAAGGAATCTCTGCAATAAGCTTGCACCAAGCAAGAATTCTCTGCAGTCGGCTTGCACCAAGCAAGGAATCTCTGCAGTTAGCTAGCACCAAGCAAGGAATCTCTGCAGTCGGCTTGCACCAAGCAAGGAATCTCTGCAGTCAGCTTGCACCAAGCAAGGAATCTCTGCAGTCAGCTTGCTTCAAGCAAGGAATCTCTGCAGTCAGCTTGCACCAAGCAAGGAATCTCTGCAGTTAGCTTGCACCAAACAAGGAATCTCTGCAGTCAGCTTGCACCAATCAAGGAATCTCTGCAGTCAGCTTGCACCAAGCAAGGAATTTCTGCAGTCAGCTTGCACCAAGCAAGGAGTCTCTGCAGTCAGCTAGTACCAAACAAGGAATCTCTGCAATCAGCTTGCACCAAGCAAGGAATCTCTGCAGTCAGATTGCACCAAGCAAGGAATCTCTGCAGTCAGCTTGCACCAAGCAAGGAATCTCTGCAGCCAGCTTGGAACAAACAAGGAATCTCTGCAATCAGCTTGCACCAAGCAAGGAATCTCTGCAGTCAGATTGCACCAAGCAAGGAATCTCTGCAGTCAGCTTGCACCAAGCAAGGAATCTCTGCAGCCAGCTTGGACCAAACAAGGAATCTCTGCAGTCAGATTGCACCAAGCAAGGAATCTCTGCAGTCAGCTTGCACCAAGCAAGGAATCTCTGCAGCCAGCTTGGACCAAACAAGGAATCTCTGCAGTCAGCTTGCACCAAGCAAGGAATCTCTGCAGTCAGATTGCACCAAGCAAGGAATCTCTGCAGTCAGCTTGCACCAAGCAAGGAATCTCTGCAGTTAGCTTGCACCAAGCAAGGAATCTCTGCAGTCAGCTAGTACCAAGCAAGAAATCTCTGCAGTCAGCTTGCACCAAGCAAGGAATCTCTGCAGTCAGCTTGCACCAAGCAAGGAATATCTGCAGTCAGCTTGCAACAAGCAAGGAATCTCTGCAGTCGGCTTGCACCTAGCAAGGAATCTCTGCAGTCGGCTTGCACCAAGCAAGGAATCTCTGCAGTTAGCTAGCACCAAGCAAGGAATCTCTGCAGTCAGCTTGCACCAAGTAAGGAATCTCTGCAGTCAGACTGCACCAAGCAAGGAATCTCTGCAGTCAGCTTGCACCAAGCAAGGAACCTCTGCAGTCAGCTTGCACCAAGCAAGGAAACTCTGCAGTCAGCTTACTCCAAGGAAGGAATCTCTGCAGTCAGCTTACACCAAGCAAGGAATCTCTGCAGTCAGCTTGCACCAAGCAAGGAATATCTGCAGTCAGCTTGCGCCAAGCAAGGAATCTCTGCAGTCAGCTTGCACCATGCAAGGAATCTCTGCAGTCAGCTTACATCAAGGAAGGAATCTCTGCAATAAGCTTGCACCAAGCAAGAATTCTCTGCAGTCGGCTTGCACCAAGCAAGGAATCTCTGCAGTTAGCTAGCACCAAGCAAGGAATCTCTGCAGTCGGCTTGCACCAAGCAAGGAATCTCTGCAGTCAGCTTGCACCAAGCAAGGAATCTCTGCAGTCAGCTTGCTTCAAGCAAGGAATCTCTGCAGTCAGCTTGCACCAAGCAAGGAATCTCTGCAGTTAGCTTGCACCAAACAAGGAATCTCTGCAGTCAGCTTGCACCAATCAAGGAATCTCTGCAGTCAGCTTGCACCAAGCAAGGAATTTCTGCAGTCAGCTTGCACCAAGCAAGGAGTCTCTGCAGTCAGCTAGTACCAAACAAGGAATCTCTGCAGTCAGCTTGCACCAAGCAAGGAATCTCTGCAGTCAGCTTGCACCAAGCAAGGAATCTCTGCAGTCAGCTTGCACCAAGCAAGGAATCTCTGCAGACAGCTGGCACCAAGCAAGGAATATCTGCAGTCAGCTTGCGCCAAGCAAGGAATCTCTGCAGTCAGCTTGCACCATGCAAGGAATCTCTGCAGTCAGCTTACATCAAGGAAGGAATCTCTGCAATAAGCTTGCACCAAGCAAGAATTCTCTGCAGTCGGCTTGCACCAAGCAAGGAATCTCTGCAGTTAGCTAGCACCAAGCAAGGAATCTCTGCAGTCGGCTTGCACCAAGCAAGGAATCTCTGCAGTCAGCTTGCACCAAGCAAGGAATCTCTGCAGTCAGCTTGCTTCAAGCAAGGAATCTCTGCAGTCAGCTTGCACCAAGCAAGGAATCTCTGGAGTTAGCTTGCACCAAACAAGGAATCTCTGCAGTCAGCTTGCACCAATCAAGGAATCTCTGCAGTCAGCTTGCACCAAGCAAGGAATTTCTGCAGTCAGCTTGCACCAAGCAAGGAGTCTCTGCAGTCAGCTAGTACCAAACAAGGAATCTCTGCAGTCAGCTTGCTTCAAGCAAGGAATCTCTGCAGTCAGCTTGCACCAAGCAAGGAATCTCTGGAGTTAGCTTGCACCAAACAAGGAATCTCTGCAGTCAGCTTGCTTCAAGCAAGGAATCTCTGCAGTCAGCTTGCACCAAGCAAGGAATCTCTGGAGTTAGCTTGCACCAAACAAGGAATCTCTGCAGTCAGCTTGCACCAATCAAGGAATCTCTGCAGTCAGCTTGCACCAAGCAAGGAATTTCTGCAGTCAGCTTGCACCAAGCAAGGAGTCTCTGCAGTCAGCTAGTACCAAACAAGGAATCTCTGCAGTCAGCTTGCACCAAGCAAGGAATCTCTGCAGTCAGCTTGCACCAAGCAAGGAATCTCTGCAGTCAGCTTGCACCAAGCAAGGAATCTCTGCAGACAGCTGGCACCAAGCAAGGAATCTCTGCAGTCAGCTTGCACCAAGCAAGGAATCTCTGCAGTCAGATTGCACTAAGCAAGGAATCTCTGCAATCAGCTTGCACCAAGCAAGGAATCTCTGCAGTCAGCTTGCACCAAGTAAGGAATCTCTGCAGTCAGCTTGCACCAAGCAAGGAATCTCTGCAATCAGCTTGCACCAAACAAGGAATCTCTGCAGTCAGCTTGCACCAAGCAAGGAATCTCTGCAGTCAGATTGCACTAAGCAAGGAATCTCTGCAATCAGCTTGCACCAAGCAAGGAATCTCTGCAGTCAGCTTGCACCAAGCAAAGAATCTCTGCAGTCAGCTTGCACCAAGCAAGGAATCTCTGCAGACAGCTTGCACCAAGCAAGGAATCTCTGCAGTCGGCTTGCACCAAGCAATGAATCTCTGCAGTCGGCTTGTACCAAGCAAGGAATCTCTGCAGTCAGCTTGCACCAAGCAAGGAATCTCTGCAATCAGCTTGCACCAAGCAAGGAATCTCTGCAGTCAGCTTGCACCAAGCAAGGAATCTCTGCAGTCAGCTTGCACCAAGCAAGGAATCTCTGCAGTCGGCTTGCACCAACCAATGAATCTCTGCAGTCGGCTTGTACCAAGCAAGGAATCTCTGCAGTCAGCTTGCACAAAGCAAGGAATCTCTGCAGTCAGCTTGAACCAAGCAAGGAATCTCTGCAGTCAGCTTGCACCAAGGAAGGAATCTCTGCAGTAAGCTTGCGCCAAGCAAGAATTCTCTGCAGTCAGCTTGCACCAAGCAAGGAATCTCTGCAGTCAGCTTGCACCAAGCAAAGAATCTCTGCAGTCGGCTTGCACCAAGCAAGGAATCTCTGCAGTTAGCTAGCACCAAGCAAGGAATCTCTGCAGTCAGCTTGAACCAAGCAAGATTTCTCTGCAGTGAGCTTGCACCAAGCAAGGAATCTCTGCAGTCAGCTTGCACCAAGCAAGGAATCTCTGCAGTTAGCTTGCACCAAGCAAGGAATCTCTGCAGTCAGCTTGCACCAAGCAAGGAATCTCTGCAGTTAGCTTGCACCAAGCAAGGAATCTCTGCAGTCAGCTTGCACCAAGCAAGGAATCTCTGCAGTTAGCTTGCACCAAGCAAGGAATCTCTGCAGTTAGCTAGCACCAAGCAAGGAATCTCTGCAGTCAGCTTGCACCAAGCAAGGAATCTCTGCAGTTAGCTAGCACCAAGCAAGGAATCTCTGCAGTCAGCTTGCACGATGTAAGAAATCTCTCAACATACATGTCCTGATACGAACTACCAAGACTGTCTCCTTCAAACGTTAAAGAATGTGACTGGGTCACAGACAATGTACGTTAAGATAATTCCAGGGGTCATTCCCCCCCCCCACCGGCCTGGTCCCAGACCAGGCCAAATTAAAGGTCCTGTAATTGTCAATGTTTTAAAGAGTCTACAAGTAACCAAGAAGTGCTCTAGAGAGGATGTCTCAGAATCACAAAGAGAAAATTAAAAATTATATTTGCTCAGAATCTTCGTGTTTTATTTTTTTTAGATAAAATTTTTAATGGTTTTAAATTTTGTTGCATTAGTTTGGTACATTCAATGGCTCGTAAACTATGACGTAAACTTACTTCTCTTCTACTATGCTGATACAGTGCCAGACTTAGCAGCCCAGAAATGACACTAATGCCACCTCTATCAAGTGACACTTGTCACTAGTACTAGATCAACACTTGTTTCAAGTGTGTAGGATCAACCTCTGCAATGTTTCCTCAGTGCCACATAAGACTGTAACGTTTCCTCAGTGCCACATAAAAGTGTAACGTTTCGCTCGCATTAGAGTGAAATTTGCTACGCGTCACGAGTGCCAATTGACTTATTCTATTTACCAATCAGTAATGAATATGTAGGCGAGTGCAAATAGGAAGCACGTCTGTCTGTTGCTCAGCAGACGGGGGATCGAACCTCCACAAAATCTTGCGCTGAATAACCCACATTAGTTTGGCGTTTAACATTATTTATTCGTTTATTTTTCATTTAAGATCAATCAACAGTTTTTGCATTGAAGTCCCTTGCTATGTAACATTGGTGCTAGATCAACCCACCTATGTTACATTGGTGCTGTATCAACCTCTGCTATATTATACTGGTGCTAGATCAACCTACCTGTGTTACAGTGGTACTGTATCAACCTCTGCTATATTATACTGGTGCTAGATCAACCTACCTGTGTTACAGTGGTACTGTATCAACCTCTGCTATATTATACTGGTGCTAGATCAACCTACCTGTGTTACAGTGGTACTGTATCAACCTCTGCTATATTATACTGGTGCTAGATCAACCTACCTGTGTTACAGTGGTGCTGTATCAACCTCTGCTATATTATACTGGTGCTAGATCAAACCACCTGTGTTACAGTGGTGCTGTATCAACCTCTGCTATATTATACTGGTGCTAGATCAACCCACCTGTGTTACAGTGGTGCTGTATCAACCTCTGCTATATTATATTGGTGATAGATCAACCCACCTGTGTTACAGTGGTGCTGTATCAACCTCTGCTATATTATACTGGTGCTAGATCAACCCACCTATGTTACAGTGGTGCTGTATCTACTCCTGCTATACCACACTGATGCCACATCAACTCCTGCTTTGTTTCATTGGTGTCAAAGGAACTTTGCTAAGATGCAGTGGTACCATAAAAGTCTGAGTTAGTGTCACTGGTGCAACACCAACGTTGCTCTGTTGTGAAGAATAAAAAAACACAATACCATGACTTGAACAATTCATAACTAACACAAAAAACGCTGACTTGTTCCACTATCACTACCCCATTTTTATTACCACCTCTGCCACTATTAAACTACTACTATCATTTCCTCTACTTCCACTCGTTCTCCAAGCCCTGTCACCCTCTCTTATATATATATATATATATATATATATATATATATATATATATATATATATATATATATATATATATATATATATATATATATATATATATATATATATAAATATATATATATACATATATACATATATATATATATGTATATATATATACACTGTCTCCCTTCCCTTCGCGCTTCTGTGTGACTAGTTAATGAATCAATTCGGACCGTAACGTAGCAGTTGGTTTTATTCTCTTATGTACAGGTTGTGTGTGTTGTTCTGCTCTGTTTTCATAAATCGATTCTGCTATATTTTACTACTTCCATATAAAAAATATTCTGTGAATGAGGAAGCGCCAAATTAAACTTTGATAACTTTCAGTCATACAAAAGTAACAGAAGTTGCTGATCGTTGAATTTAATTTACCCGAATATTTTTTTTTTTTTTTTTTTTTTGCAGTGGACAGATTAACTATTCAAGACAGGAGAACTTTTAGAGTCTGGCCATTTTTTTTATATTCTTCACCAACATTTCGATTTCATTTTGCTTATAACTTGAGAATGCCTCATCCAATCGGCTTGAAAATTTCAACACTTGTGTACAGCAACGAGGACCAGATCCTTGGAACATTTGGCATGTTCACGTACCCTGTGACCAAAGTTGTTGAACCCAGTTCCAGCTTCCTGGAACTCTCTAAGCTTATTTCGGGTGAGTATAAGCTTACAAGTTTCAAGAGTTCCTTCTAGGATAACCCTGATTTGTTCTTGACATCAAGAGCATATACGACACACCAACACTCTTGAAACAAAAGAGTTACCCCAGTTGGCACTGCTATAATGCTCAGTGACGTTCTGATCCCCACGAGAGTCATCCCGACCACAGTACTCGCATGACAAGTTCCAGGACAGTGCTTGTTCCTGAACAACAGTGCCATACTTGGCACGACTCTGGTAATGTGTCGGGCAAGTTGCACAGAGTTAAGATATTATCAAGAAAGAATGTGGTTTATTTGATTGACACTTCCACTGTCACTGCATCACCGAGCAGACTATATTAGCCAGTCTTGCCCTACAGTGTTTCACTTTGACTGCTATAATTCCATTATAAACCCTTCTGTTGTTTTCACGAACTCATAAACTGGTGCAGGACTCACATATATCTCTGTCATGATGGATAATTCAGACACATAGTTGCTCCTCGACACAGATATATGTGAGTCCTGCACCAGTTTATGAGTTCGTGAAAACAACAGAAGGGTTTATAATGGAATTATAGCAGTCAAAGCGAAACACTGGAGCGCAAGACTGGCTAATATAGTCTGCTCGGTGATGCGGGAGAGTCTGCTGGAGTTCGCTGCTCAGATCATAATTGTCAGTGTCGCTGCTGCCAGACTTATTTTAGATATTTGTTTATTTTGTTAAGTAGTTGCAAATCACTGAATGCAGATCCAGCTATATTTAAGACGCGAGTCAACATACCCAGACAACATCTACCAGTATCGCACCTGGTGTCAGTGATACAGGTGGAGATATTGGCTGCCACACCTGTTGTCAGATAATCACCTGTGTTTCCTCACTTGTCAGATTATCACCACCTGTATCTAAACACTCAAAAGAACCACAATAAACGTAGCAGTGGAATGTGTCCTGGAAACAACTATTATAAATACGTATTTGGCGCTTGCAAGAACTGCAGTGAGTCGAACCAGGACAACTGCAGGTTGTATTTAAAACCAGGACAACTGCAGGTTGTATTTAAAACCAGGACAACTGCAGATTGTATTTAAAACCAGGACAACTGCAGATTGTATTTAAAACCAGGACAACTGCAGGTTGTATTTAAAACCAGGACAACTGCAGATTGTATTTAAAACCAGGACAACTGCAGATTGTATTTAAAACCAGGACAACTGCAGATTGTATTTAAAACCAGGACAACTGCAGATTGCATTTAAAACCAGGACAACTGCAGATTGCATTTAAAACCAGGACAACTGCAGATTGTATTTAAAACCAGGACAACTGCAGATTGTATTTAAAACCAGGACAACTGCAGATTGTATTTAAAACCAGGACAACTGCAGATTGTATTTAAAACCTCTCCCAACGAACAATCTTAGTGATCACAGCTCATGTCTTCGTTACCCAGGGTACTGAGATGACTAAGAAAGATGATTGATGTACATGACCACAAAATACAATTAAAGTTACCTTTAAGTCCAGTAAAAAACAGAACTTGATACTTAACTGGCTATAGAGTCGTGACTTTAAGAGATATTTATGACCAGACAATATTTATGACCAGACAATATTTATGACCAGACAATATTTAAGTGATGGGAAAGTAATTAAATGTTAGTGAAGAAATAATTTATAAATGTTATTAACAAAGAAAAGGACAAAAAAAGGATATTAGAAAATAGATGTTAACTCAGATTTTAATAAAAATAATAAAATATAATAAAAGAATTAATAATAATAATAGTTTTAATAATAATATTCCTATTAAAATTATTCTAATTCTTATACTGGTCTAGAAATGAAAATTATTATTAGTTAAATTTAACATATTTCTATATTGCAATACAACGCTGATATTTATGTTTTAACAGTATATATATATATATATATATATATATATATATATATATATATATATATATATATATATATATATATATATATATATATATATATATATATATATATATATATATATATACATTACTTTTACCACTGCTTTAGGTATTGGAATATTTTTGCCTGGAGATAAAAACGTTAAAAGGAGCCTTCATGACCTAAATGCGGTAGATAGGCTTTAAACCTTATTAAGCAGCCTATATACTTCAGCAGTATCGTGATTCTGATGGTAAAAAAGTAAGTTAGAAATATTTCATAGTTCTTGACTAGTGTACACTGAGAGTTTACTGCGGTTTTTATCTTAGTGATTCAGTACTTCTTAACTGGTGGCGAGTGTAGAAGATTACGTAGTCGATAGGTTTTAAACTTATTATTCCAAAATCTAAGACACATTCCATGAATATTTCAACATGTTTCCAGATCTCACTATATTGTTTGTATACGTCTCGCCATTGTGTATATGTCTCACTGTATTTTCAATATGATTCACAGTTTTCTAGGTATTTCACTACCGTTGATGGTGAGGAGAGTAACACAGGAGACAAGAGTGAGAGAGTGCTAGTGATGCTCGCTCTCTCTCCCACCAGACTGACACTGTGCTAAAGTTAGCAGCCACTACCTCCACCTCGCTAGCTTATACTAAACTGATGCCACCTCCACCTCGCTAGCTTATACTAAACTGATGCCACCTCCACCTCGCTAGCTTATACTAAACTGATGCCACCTCCACCTCGCTAGCTTATACTACACTGATGCCACCTCCACCTCGCTAGCTTATACTACACTGATGCCACCTCCACCTCGCTAGCTTATACTACACTGATGCCACCTCCACCTCGCTAGCTTATACTAAACTGATGCCACCTCCACCTCGCTAGCTTATACTAAACTGATTCCACCCCCACCTCGCTAGCTTATACTAAACTGATGCCACCTCCACCTTGCTAGCTTATACTAAACTGATGCCACCTCCACCTCGCTAGCTTATACTACACTGATGCCACCTCCACCTCGCTAGCTTATACTACACTGATGCCACCTCCACCTCGCTAGCTTATACTACACTGATGCCACCTCCACCTCGCTAGCTTATACTAAACTGATGCCACCTCCACCTCGCTAGCTTATACTAAACTGATTCCACCCCCACCTCGCTAGCTTATACTAAACTGATGCCACCTCCACCTTGCTAGCTTATACTAAACTGATGCCACCTCCACCTCGCTAGCTTATACTACACTGATGCCACCTCCACCTCGCTAGCTTATACTACACTGATGCCACCTCCACCTCGCTAGCTTATACTACACTGATGTCACCTCTACTTCGCTAGCTTATACTACACTGATACCATCTCCATCTTGCTCTGTTATACACTGATACCATCTCCGCCTCGCTAGCTTATACTACACTGATACCACCTGCACCTCGCTAGCTTATACTACACTGATGCCACCTCTACCTCGCTAGCTTATACTACACTGATACTGTCTCCACCTCGTTCTGTTATACACTGATCCCACCTCCACCTCGATAGCCTATACTACACTGATGCCACCTCTACCACGCTAGCTTATACTACACTGATGCCACACCCACCTGTCTAGGTTATACACTGATGCCACACACACCTGGTTGGTTATGCACTGATGCCACACCCACCTGTCTAGGTTATACACTGATGCCACACCCACCTGGTAGGTTATGCACTGATGCCACACCCACCTGGTAGGTTATGCACTGATGCCACACCCACCTGGTAGATTATGCACTGATGCCACACCCACCTGGTAGGTTATGCACTGATGCCACACCCACCTTGTAGATTATGCACTGATGCCACACCCACCTGGTAGGTTATGCACTGATGCCACAACCACCTGGTAGGTTATGCACTGATGCCACACCCACCTGGTAGGTTATGCACTGATGCCACACCCACCTGGTAGATTATGCACTGATGCCACACCCACCTGGTAGGTTATGCACTGATGCCACACCCACCTTGTAGATTATGCACTGATGCCACACCCACCTGGTAGGTTATGCACTGATGCCACAACCACCTGGTAGGTTATGCACTGATGCCACACCCACCTGGTAGGTTATGCACTGATGCCACACCCACCTGGTAGGTTATGCACTGATGCCACACCCACCTTGTAGATTATGCACTGATGCCACACCCACCTGGTAGGTTATGCACTGATGCCACACCCACCTGGTAGGTTATGCACTGATGCCACACCCACCTGGTAGGTTATGCACTGATGCCGCACCCACGTGTCTAGGTTATACTCTGGTGCCCCACCCACCTGGCTAGGTTATGCACTGATGCCGCACCCACGTGTCTAGGTTATACTCTGGTGCCCCACCCACCTGGCTAGGTTATACACTGATGCCACACCCACCTGGCTAGGTTATACACAGCAGTGAGAGTGAGTATTCCACTAAATTAAGGTGTTTGGTTAGTCTGGCGTCTGGATCAAGGAGCTTTTATGATTAATCTCCGAAGCTCTAATTTGAAGACTGGTGGATCTCTGGTGAGCCGGGGGAGTCTGGGACACGTTCGTGGAAGCTCTGAGTAACGTGGTAAGAAATGATCGTAAATTTATACACGTTTTATTAATGGAAAAAAGTAATATTAAATCAGTTAAGGTTTCAGACAAAGAGTGTTGTCTAATCTTGCTACTCTGATATATTCCAGATGTTTGTTCAAGATGACCAGGAAAATGAGATTAATCACAACTCAAGAAATCATAATAACACGACTATAAACATACCACGGTAAGGCTGGCGATTGATTCATCTGCAAAAATTTGCGTTTGTGGTCACAGTGCGACCCATACTAACCTCCCTGTGGTGTATAAATATACCTAGTTGGGTGAATGTTATTGTAGCCAACTGGCTCAGTGGATCACGCGCTGGCCTGGAGTTTTTAGATTCACTTACAGCGAGTTTAATCCCCACCCGTACCGTGGTTAGAATAATCACAGATAAGAAGCATAGAAGAATGACACATTATGAATTAACAAGTTACAACGAGAAGGGAGTTAAAACTTGCATAGAAAAAGGCAAAATATATTTTCACGAAATTTAAATAGCAAGAAACCTGGTAATAGCCTAAATGGTTCCTTCTGTTATAACAGAATTGGATTCCATTTAAGACTTGATTAATCAACTCTCTACCCTGAAAATCTTGATGCACCTCTGACCTTACCTTGGTGGTAATTAGATTTAGATTTCGCCGCCGAAACAGCTAGCTTATTGGTCATTCCATATCCATCCTGTGGAAGTTAGCACAGTAGCGTATGGATTCACAAGAGGCCTAGGAACTAGGCCCCAAACAAAAGGGTTAACAAGAGTACATTTGGATTTAAATCTATAATTGGCCTACCTGTTGCAAGCAAATTTAGAAAATTTGCTTATTATGTCTGGTATCTTATATTCATTCATAAGATATCTTGACGTATTACATATCTTGATTACGATAATACGAACAGGGAAAATGATCGGTTTCGTGGGCACTTTGTCACACCAGTGAATTACTGCCCTTCCGTCTCATCCGTATTGAGAAAAACTTTATTTCGTAAGAGTATGAATGTATAAAGTTTCTCTGCAGATAACCTTCGTCTGAGCACCTTACTAAGAGCACAGAAACGTCAGCACTCTTGAAGCACAAGAGTTCCTCCAGCTGGCAGAGTTGTAACGTTCAACGAGACGATATTCCTAAGATTCATTCCAACCTCTACAAACGATATAAAATAGACACACGACAAGCTCCCGGATAGACTGCCTTTTCACAAACAATACATAACAGGTGTCTAGTAATGGGTGAGGCAAATTGTTCAAATGTCAGTGAACTTTGTCAAGTGTTTCCCTAATACCAGTCAGAGAGTAAGTTACTTTAGCTATGTATATATTAATCAAGATATATTAGCCTCACCAATTTAAAAACATAGCACCTCTGAGGTTGCTAAATAAATACAGAATTCGAAGCCAAACAGCCGTAAACAAACCTGACTGGTGTAGTCTAACAAACCATACCAAGGGTGGGGTTTGAACCCGCGGTCAGAGAGTCTCAAAACTCCAGACCGCAGGTTCAAGCCCCACCCGTGGTATGGTTTGATATCGTGTCATTACGATTTCATGAGCCGTAATGATGTAGTCTGTTTACGAAGAGAAGACTCTAGCCGGGACACACCAGGCGAGCCTACCTCAACCTGGTGGCGAAGTATGACTCTCAATACCCTGGGCTCCTCATCCTCCAATCATCACTCGTCTCACACAGACATCCACACACATCACACCTGGTGATGGTGAATGGAACAAGAGGCGTCAGTTGAGTGGCGAACATAATTTACTTTGAGGTGTATGAAGATATCCTCATTATCCATCCTCATTTTACCCTCACTTATGAGTAACCTAGTGATATCCCAGTTGTATGTATATGCATTAATGTATCCATGTGTAAGTATTGTACATGCAGTATGTATATGTATGTCTATGCATATATGTTTAGCTATATTTGTGTAAATGTGTGTTCATATGTGTATATAAGTGTACACACATGCGAAATATTCCACCAGGTATATATTCATATAGACCTAAAGTAGATATGTCTTCATCTATACTAATCTTCGACTCTCCCTCCTCTCCTCTAGAGTCACACACATTATGGCAACCAAACTCTTCTTCCCGCTCCCACAGTAAATATTTAAGTATCCCAGAAAGAAGACCTTTAAAAATATTTCCTTTGTGGCTCATTAATGGTCCAAGTTGGACTCATACGTTGCAATAAGTTTTTCTGCTGAGTGCGAGTTATTTGGGTATTGTTCCAGTCATGGTACTCTGCCTTATATTTATATTTTTTTCTTCCAATTTCTCGATGTTATTTCGCTAATAACTCGAGAACACCTTATTCAATCGGCTACAAATTTTGAGAACTTGCGTACGGTAACAAAGACCAAATTCTTGAAATAGCTGGCATGTTCCTGTGCTTTGTGACAAATGTAATTGAACACATTCCCGGCATAATGTAATGGCAGAGCTTCAAATCTTCAGAAACAGGTGCCAAAATTGGTCGACAGAGGAGTTATATTTAGTAGTGTTGCTGCTGCACACCTCAGCAGTGTTGCTGCTGCACACATCATCAGCGTTGCTACTGCACATCTCAGCAGTGGTGCTGCTGCACACCTCAACAGTGTTGCTGCTGCACACCTCAGCAGTGTTGCTGCTACACACACCAGCAGTGTTGCTGCTGCACACCTCAGCAGTGCTGCTTCTCAACACCTCAGCAATGTTGCTACTGAACATCTCAGCAGTGTTTCTGCTGCACACCTCAGCAGTGTTGCTGCTGCACACCTCAGCAGTGTTGCTGCTACACACACCAGCAGTGTTGCTGCTGCACACAGTAGTGTTGCTGCTGCACACCTCAGCAGTGTTGCTGCTGCACACATCAGCAGTGTTACTGCTGCACACCTCAGCAGCGTTGCTGCTGCACACCTCAGCATTGTTGCTGCTGCACACCTCAGCAGTATTGCTGCTGGACACCTCAGCAGTGTTGCTGCTGCACACCTCAGTAATGTTGCTGCTGCACACCTCAGCAGTGTTTCTGCTGCACACCTCAGTATTGCTTCTGCACACCACAGCAATGTTGCTGGTACACACCACAGCAATGTTGCTGCTGCACACCTCAGTATTGCTGCTGCACACCTCAGCAGTGTTTCTGCTGCACACCTCAGTATTGCTGCTGCACACCACAGCAATGTTGCTGCTGCTCACCACAGCAATGTTGCTGGTGCACACCACAGCAATGTTGCGGCTGTACACCTCAGCAGTGTTGCTACTGCACACCCTATCAGTATTACTGCTGCACACCTCAGTGTTGCGGCTGTACACCTCAGCAGTGTTGCTGCTGCACACCCTATCAGTATTACTGCTGCACACCTCAGTGTTGCTGCTGCACACCTCAGCAGTGTTGCTGCTGCACACCTTAGCAGTGTTGCTGCTGCACACCTCAGCAGTGTTGGTGCTGCACACGTCAGCAGTGTTGGTGCTGCACACGTCAGCAGTGTTTCTGATGCACACCCCAGCAGTGTTGCTGCTGCACACCTCAGCAGTGTTGCTGCTGCACACCTTAGCAGTGTTGCTGCTGCACACTTCAGCAGTGTTGCTGCTGCACACCTTAGCAGTGTTGCTGCTGCACACTTCAGCAGTGCTGCTGCGCACAACTCAGCAGTGTTCGTGCTGCACACCCCATCAGTTTGTGTAATATGCAGAATTTATGTTTCCCGTTAAACCACGCTAAAAGATTTCAGTTGACCTCTTGAGAACTGATTCAGTGTTTACTGTGTGATGTATCTTAGGCCTATGATGCTGCCCAGGATGCTGCCCAGGATGCTGCCTATGATGCTGCCCAGGATGCTGCCCAGGATGCTGCCCATGATGCTGCCCAGGATGCTGCCTATGATGTTGCCCAGGATGCTGCCCAGGATGCTGCCTATGATGCTGCCCAGGATGCTGCCCATGATGCTGCCCATGATGCTACCAATGATGCTGCCCAGGATGCTGCCCATGATGCTGCCCAGGATGCTGCCTATGATGCTGCCCATGATGCTGCCCAGGATGCTGCCTATCATACTGCCCAGGATGCTGCCCAGGATGCTGCCTATGATGCTGCCCAGGATGCTGCCCAGGATGCTGCCCATGATGCTGCCCAGGATGCTGCCTATCATACTGCCCAGGATGCTGCCCAGGATGCTGCCTATGATGCTGCCCAGGATGCTGCCCAGGATGCTGCCCATGATGCTGCCTAGGATGCTGCCTATGATGCTGCCCAGGATGCTGCCCAGGATGCTGCCCATGATGCTGCCCAGGATGCTGCCTATGATGCTGCCCATGATGCTACCAATGATGCTGCCCAGGATGCTGCCCATGATGCTGCCCAGGATGCTGCCCATGATGCTGCCCATGATGCTACACATGATGCTCCCCAGGATGCTGCCCAGGATGCTGCCCAGGATGCTGCCCAGAATGCTGCCCAGGATGCTGCCCATGATGCTACCCAGGATGCTGCCTATAATGCTACCCATGATGCTGCCCGTGATGCTGCCCAGGATGCTGCCCAGGATGCTGCCCAGGATGTTGCCCATGATGCTGCCCATGATGCTACCCATGATGCTGCCCGTGATGCTTCCCGTGATGCTGCCCATGATGCTGCCCAGGATGCTACCCATGATGCTGCCCATGATGCTGCCCATGATGCTGCCCATGATGCCACCCATGATGCTGCCCGTGATGCTGCCCGTGATGCTGCCCATGATGCTACCCATGTTGAGAAATGGTTTACCAGCTAAGTTTATTGGTTAAATATAAGGAAAACTTAGCTTAGAAAGACAGCTCATCGCCTGCACAGCCGCCCCTGCAGACGAGGTCTTGAGAAGCTGTCGAAGTCATCTCTCAATGGGATGTAAAGATTTATAATTTGTAAGATTATAAATTACCCCTAGGGGGTGTTATGTCAGCATATTTCATTCACTGATGGCTGACTTACATACTTGTGTGGACTCAAAAGTCCGCACCTCACTGCCGACTATAGGTTGATTACAAACTCCTTGCAACTCAAGAACTGCACAGTCCCCCGTACTACAAGAAATAAGTAACCCACCTTGCTCTTGTAGCGTGAGCTATGGTGTTCTTTACACCTTTGACAGGTATCGGTGACTTGATAGAAGCTGAAGTGTCCTTGGATGTCCACGTCTTCCATAGTCTAGAAATACGCACACTAGTACACTATGGTCCACAAGATTTGTCTTTATTGTTCACAATCTTATCACTAAAGAAGCTGATCACACTTCTCTGTAAGTGTTTATTGTGTTTTGTGAGACACTTTGATCGCACTAACGCACGGATCAATGTTCTTTGTTGGTTATCCTCGCGTCAGTGTGACTCTCAGTAGAGTCAAAAGCAATCTGAAGACGCCACAGCCTCATACACCGTCGCTGCCCCTAGCACATAAACGAAAAGCTGACCTAGTACTTTTGCTTCCTTGCCACTTCCTCCATGAAGCAAAGCAGAATGCTTGAATCTTGTTGTGTTAAGCACAGACAACAATGTACACTATATTTACCATGGTAATAAAGTGGGAGCAGGATTTTCCTTAATTGTCCTGCTAAGGTAAGAGATGGACTGTCTCTTATTAAAACGCACTTTGCAACACTGGACTGCAAGGAGCGTCGGTCGCTCACGTCGCATACTTGTACTGCATATGGGATCAATTACTCGCTGTAGCAGTAAACAAGATGCTTGCCACTTCTGAGAGGGCTGGGTCCCTCAGGGCTGAAAGGGGCTGAAAGGGGCTGAAAGGGGCTGAAGGGGCTGAAGGGGCTGATACCCCCTCCTGGAGAAAATTTCTACAAACTGGGGGTCGGCAGAGGTTCGCTGCAGGTGAACTATTCATCACTTAACATTAATTTGATTTTCTCACTCGCCACCACTGCTACTTGCCTTGTCTGAACAGCTTTAGTCTGTGTGATTTCTTGAGAATCACTAATTTTGTTTTCAACACTGTGTAATTCTAGTCACTAGTTTATTTATTGTCCGCTTATTCACTACACCTTTGCTCAAAACATCAACTGTCCTGATGATTCCATTTGTATCAGGATATATGGTCACAATTTTTTCAAGTGGCCATTGGGACCTCGGACCATCATTGTCAATAATCACTATGTCACCAGGTCTTAAGGACTTATGATTTTCAGGAACACCAGCTCCATAGAAGTGTTCTCTCAATGAGGTGAGATAGTCTTCTCGCCAAATTTTCTCCCAACATTCAATCACTTTATTAAGGTGCTTGAATTTACGTCTGAGTTGCTCAGGTTCGAAATAAGTAGGATCCTCTAGATTTCTTTATCATTCATGGGAGGAACAGGTTCGAGCCTTCTGCCATGGAGTAAATGAGATGGACTTAACACTTCTAAATTGTCCAGATCATTGGTAACATAAGTTAGAGGTCTGTTGTTGACTCTGTTTTCTATTTCAGTCACAACTGCACGGAATTCTTCTAAGTCGATGCTTTGACGATGAAGAGTTTTCCTTAAACAACGTTTTACAATGCCGATCATTCTTTCATAAAATCCGCCGTGCCATGGAGATTTAGGAGGAATGTATCTCCAACTACAACTGCGTTGATTCAGCATCTGTTGTACTTCTGGTTGATCAAAGATCTTGCTTATATCAGCAGCACCAGCAACAAAGTTCGTTGCTTTGTCTGAAATCATCAGTCTGGGACATGCCCTTCTGGCTGCAAACCTCCTGAATAATTTGATAAAGGTTTCAGCAGACATGTCAGTTGCTACTTCTAGATGTACTGCTCTAGTTGTAGCACAAGTGAACAAACAGATGTACACCTTGATAGGAACTTTGTCAACTGTTTTGGTTAAACTTATTGGTCCAGTGTAATCTACACCTGTCACCTCAAATGGAGTGATAAGACAAACTCTTTCAGAGGGATATGGAGGTGGACCTGGATACTGACATACTCGCATATCATAGTGACGACAAGTAATACAGTCCTTTACTTGTTTTTTCACACTTTGTCGACCTTGAGGTATCCAGTAGGATTGTAGTATATGACAAAGTGTGTCAGCTACCACACCATGTAACACGTTACTGTGGGCGTTTTGAACAATCAGTTTTGTTAGCCAATGATTCTTGGGGATCAATATTGGATGTATGGCTTGCTTAGCTAGTGAAGAATTATGAATTCTTCCTCGACATCTTATAATCTTTTCTGAGTCGAGATAAGAACTGGATTGTTGAGAAATGGTTTACCAGCTAAGTTTATAGGTTAAATATAAGGAAAATTTAGCTTAGAAAGACAGCTCATCACATGTACAGCCGCCCCTGCAGACGAGGTCTTGAGAAGCTGTCGAAGATCACTTCTCAACGGGCTGAAATGAATTATATTTTGTAAGATTATATATTACCCCTAGGGGGTGTTATGTCAGCATATTTCATTCACTGATGGCAGACTTACGTACTTGTGTGGACTCAAAAGTCCGCACCTCACTGCCGACTATAGGTTGATTACAAACTCCTTGCAACTCAAGAACTGCACAGTCCCCCGTACTACAAGAAATAAGTAACCCACCTTGCTCTTGTAGCGTGAGCTATGGTGTTCTTCACACCTTTGACAGGTATCGGTGACTTGATAGAAGCTGAAGTGTCCTTGGATGTCCACGTCTTCCATAGTCTAGGAATACGTACACTGGTACACTATGTTCCACAAGATTTGTCTTTATTGCTCACAATCTTATCACTAAAGAAGCTGATCACACTTCTCTGTAAGTGTTTTTTGTGTTTTGTGAGACACTTTGTTCACACTAACGCACAGATCAGTGTTTTTTGTTGGTTATCCTGGCGTCAGTGTGACTCTCAGTAGAGTCAAAAGTAATCTGAAGACGACACAGCCTCATACACCGTCACTGCCCCTAGCACATAAAGGAAAAGCTGACCTAGTGCTTTTGCTTCCTTGCCACTTCCTCCATGAAGCAAAGCAGAATGTTTGATTCTTGCTGTCTTAAGCATAGACAACAATGTACACTATCTTTACCATGGTAATAAAGTGGGAGCAGGATTTTCCTTAATTGTCCTGCTAAGGTAAGAGATGGACTGTCTTTTATTAAAATACACTTTGCAACACTGGACTGCAAGGAGCGTCGGTCGCTCACGTCGCATACTGGTACTGCATGAGGGATCAATTACTCGCTGTAGCAGTAAACAAGATGCTTGCCCCTTCTGAAAGGGCTGGGTCCCTCAGGGCTGAAAGGGGCTGAAAGGGGCTGAAGGGGCTGATACCCCCTCCTGGAGAAAATTTCTCCACAACCCATGATGCTACCCATGATGCTACCCATGATGCTGCCCATGATGCTGCCCAGGATGCTGCCCATGAAGCTGCCCATGATGCTACCCAGGATGCTGCCTGTGATGCTTCCCATGATGCTGCCCATGATGCTTCCCATGATGCTGCCCAGGATGCTGCCCAGGATGCTGCCCATGATGCTACCCATGATGCTACCCATGATGCTGCCCGTGATGCTGCCCAGGATGCTGCCCATGATGCAGCCCATGATGCTACTCAGGATGCTGCCTGTGATGCTTCCCATGATGCTGCCCATGATGCTTCCCATGATGCTGCCCTGGATGCTGCCCAGGATGCTGCCCATGATGCTACCCATGATGCTGCCGGTGATGCTTCCCATGATGCTGCTCTGGATGTTGCCCAGGATGCCGCCCATGATGCTACCCATGATGCTGCCCAGGATGCTGCACGTGATGCTTCCCATGATGCTGCTCTGGATGCTGCCCAGGATGCTTCCCATGATGCTGCCCAGGATGCTGCCCGTGATGCTTCCCATGATGCTGCTCTGGATGTTGCCCAGGATGCCGCCCATGATGCTTCCCATGATGCTGCCCAGGATGCTGCACGTGATGCTTCCCATGATGCTGCTCTGGATGCTGCCCAGGATGATTCCCATGATGCTGCCCAGGATGCTGCCCGTGATGCTTCCCATGATGCTGCTCTGGATGCTGCCCAGGATGCTGCCCATGATGCTACCCATGATGCTGCCCGTGATGCTTCCCATTATGCTGCTCTGGATGCTGCCCATGATGCTGCTCTGGATGCTGCCCAGGATGCCGCCCATGATGCTACCCATGATGCTGCCCGTGATGCTTCCCATGATGCTGCACAGGATGCTGCCCGTGATGCTTCCCATGATGCTGCCCAGGATGCTGCCCGTGATGCTTCCCATGATGCTGCCCAGGATGCTGCCCGTGATGCTTCCCATGATGCTTCCCATGATGCTGCCCAGGATGCTGCCCGTGATGCTGCCCAGGATGCTGCCCGTGATGCTGCCCATGATGCTGCCCAGGATGCTACCCATGATGCTGCCCATGATGCTGCCCATGATGCTGCCCATGATGCCACCCATGATGCTGCCCGTGATGCTGCCCGTGATGCTGCCCATGATGCTACCCATGTTGAGAAATGGTTTACCAGCTAAGTTTATTGGTTAAATAAAAGGAAAACTTAGCTTAGAAAGACAGCTCATCGCCTGCACAGCCGCCCCTGCAGACGAGGTCTTGAGAAGCTGTCGAAGTCATCTCTCAATGGGATGTAAAGATTTATAATTTGTAAGATTATAAATTACCCCTAGGGGGTGTTATGTCAGCATATTTCATTCACTGATGGCTGACTTACATACTTGTGTGGACTCAAAAGTCCGCACCTCACTGCCGACTATAGGTTGATTACAAACTCCTTGCAACTCAAGAACTGCACAGTCCCCCGTACTACAAGAAATAAGTAACCCACCTTGCTCTTGTAGCGTGAGCTATGGTGTTCTTTACACCTTTGACAGGTATCGGTGACTTGATAGAAGCTGAAGTGTCCTTGGATGTCCACGTCTTCCATAGTCTAGAAATACGCACACTAGTACACTATGGTCCACAAGATTTGTCTTTATTGTTCACAATCTTATCACTAAAGAAGCTGATCACACTTCTCTGTAAGTGTTTATTGTGTTTTGTGAGACACTTTGATCGCACTAACGCACGGATCAATGTTCTTTGTTGGTTATCCTCGCGTCAGTATGACTCTCAGTAGAGTCAAAAGCAATCTGAAGACGCCACAGCCTCATACACCGTCGCTGCCCCTAGCACATAAACGAAAAGCTGACCTAGTACTTTTGCTTCCTTGCCACTTCCTCCATGAAGCAAAGCAGAATGCTTGAATCTTGTTGTGTTAAGCACAGACAACAATGTACACTATATTTACCATGGTAATAAAGTGGGAGCAGGATTTTCCTTAATTGTCCTGCTAAGGTAAGAGATGGACTGTCTCTTATTAAAACGCACTTTGCAACACTGGACTGCAAGGAGCGTCGGTCGCTCATGTCGCATACTTGTACTGCATATGGGATCAATTACTCGCTGTAGCAGTAAACAAGATGCTTGCCACTTCTGAGAGGGCTGGGTCCCTCAGGGCTGAAAGGGGCTGAAAGGGGCTGAAAGGGGCTGAAAGGGCTGAAGGGGCTGATACCCCCTCCTGGAGAAAATTTCTACAAACTGGGGGTCGGCAGAGGTTCGCTGCAGGTGAACTATTCATCACTTAACATTAATTTGATTTTCTCACTCGCCACCACTGCTACTTGCCTTGTCTGAACAGCTTTAGTCTGTGTGATTTCTTGAGAATCACTAATTTTGTTTTCAACACTGTGTAATTCTAGTCACTAGTTTATTTATTGTCCGCTTATTCACTACACCTTTGCTCAAAACATCAACTGTCCTGATGATTCCATTTGTATCAGGATATATGGTCACAATTTTTTCAAGTGGCCATTGGGACCTCGGACCATCATTGTCAATAATCACTATGTCACCAGGTCTTAAGGACTTATGATTTTCAGGAACACCAGCTCCATAGAAGTGTTCTCTCAATGAGGTGAGATAGTCTTCTCGCCAAATTTTCTCCCAACATTCAATCACTTTATTAAGGTGCTTGAATTTACGTCTGAGTTGCTCAGGTTCGAAATAAGTAGGATCCTCTAGATTTCTTTATCATTCATGGGAGGAACAGGTTCGAGCCTTCTGCCATGGAGTAAATGAGATGGACTTAACACTTCTAAATTGTCCAGATCATTGGTAACATAAGTTAGAGGTCTGTTGTTGACTCTGTTTTCTATTTCAGTCACAACTGTACGGAATTCTTCTAAGTCGATGCTTTGACGATGAAGAGTTTTCCTTAAACAACGTTTTACAATGCCGATCATTCTTTCATAAAATCCGCCGTGCCATGGAGATTTAGGAGGAATGTATCTCCAACTACAACTGCGTTGATTCAGCATCTGTTGTACTTCTGGTTGATCAAAGATCTTGCTTATATCAGCAGCACCAGCAACAAAGTTCGTTGCTTTGTCTGAAATCATCAGTCTGGGACATGCCCTTCTGGCTGCAAACCTTCTGAATAATTTGATAAAGGTTTCAGCAGACATGTCAGTTGCTACTTCTAGATGTACTGCTCTAGTTGTAGCACAAGTGAACAAACAGATGTACACCTTGATAGGAACTTTGTCAACTGTTTTGGTTAAACTTATTGGTCCAGTGTAATCTACACCTGTCACCTCAAATGGAGTGATAAGACAAACTCTTTCAGAGGGATATGGAGGTGGACCTGGATACTGACATACTCGCATATCATAGTGACGACAAGTAATACAGTCCTTTACTTGTTTTTTCACACTTTGTCGACCTTGAGGTATCCAGTAGGATTGTAGTATATGACAAAGTGTGTCAGCTACCACACCATGTAACACGTTACTGTGGGCGTTTTGAACAATCAGTTTTGTTAGCCAATGATTCTTGGGGATCAATATTGGATGTATGGCTTGCTTAGCTAGTGAAGAATTATGAATTCTTCCTCGACATCTTATAATCTTTTCTGAGTCGAGATAAGAACTGGATTGTTGAGAAATGGTTTACCAGCTAAGTTTATAGGTTAAATATAAGGAAAATTTAGCTTAGAAAGACAGCTCATCACATGTACAGCCGCCCCTGCAGACGAGGTCTTGAGAAGCTGTCGAAGATCACTTCTCAACGGGCTGAAATGAATTATATTTTGTAAGATTATATATTACCCCTAGGGGGTGTTATGTCAGCATATTTCATTCACTGATGGCAGACTTACGTACTTGTGTGGACTCAAAAGTCCGCACCTCACTGCCGACTATAGGTTGATTACAAACTCCTTGCAACTCAAGAACTGCACAGTCCCCCGTACTACAAGAAATAAGTAACCCACCTTGCTCTTGTAGCGTGAGCTATGGTGTTCTTCACACCTTTGACAGGTATCGGTGACTTGATAGAAGCTGAAGTGTCCTTGGATGTCCACGTCTTCCATAGTCTAGGAATACGTACACTGGTACACTATGTTCCACAAGATTTGTCTTTATTGCTCACAATCTTATCACTAAAGAAGCTGATCACACTTCTCTGTAAGTGTTTTTTGTGTTTTGTGAGACACTTTGTTCACACTAACGCACAGATCAGTGTTTTTTGTTGGTTATCCTGGCGTCAGTGTGACTCTCAGTAGAGTCAAAAGTAATCTGAAGACGACACAGCCTCATACACCGTCACTGCCCCTAGCACATAAAGGAAAAGCTGACCTAGTGCTTTTGCTTCCTTGCCACTTCCTCCATGAAGCAAAGCAGAATGTTTGATTCTTGCTGTCTTAAGCATAGACAACAATGTACACTATCTTTACCATGGTAATAAAGTGGGAGCAGGATTTTCCTTAATTGTCCTGCTAAGGTAAGAGATGGACTGTCTTTTATTAAAATACACTTTGCAACACTGGACTGCAAGGAGCGTCGGTCGCTCACGTCGCATACTGGTACTGCATGAGGGATCAATTACTCGCTGTAGCAGTAAACAAGATGCTTGCCCCTTCTGAAAGGGCTGGGTCCCTCAGGGCTGAAAGGGGCTGAAAGGGGCTGAAGGGGCTGATACCCCCTCCTGGAGAAAATTTCTCCACAACCCATGATGCTACCCATGATGCTACCCATGATGCTGCCCATGATGCTGCCCAGGATGCTGCCCATGAAGCTGCCCATGATGCTACCCAGGATGCTGCCTGTGATGCTTCCCATGATGCTGCCCATGATGCTTCCCATGATGCTGCCCAGGATGCTGCCCAGGATGCTGCCCATGATGCTACCCATGATGCTACCCATGATGCTGCCCGTGATGCTGCCCAGGATGCTGCCCATGATGCAGCCCATGATGCTACTCAGGATGCTGCCTGTGATGCTTCCCATGATGCTGCCCATGATGCTTCCCATGATGCTGCCCTGGATGCTGCCCAGGATGCTGCCCATGATGCTACCCATGATGCTGCCGGTGATGCTTCCCATGATGCTGCTCTGGATGTTGCCCAGGATGCCGCCCATGATGCTACCCATGATGCTGCCCAGGATGCTGCACGTGATGCTTCCCATGATGCTGCTCTGGATGCTGCCCAGGATGCTTCCCATGATGCTGCCCAGGATGCTGCCCGTGATGCTTCCCATGATGCTGCTCTGGATGTTGCCCAGGATGCCGCCCATGATGCTTCCCATGATGCTGCCCAGGATGCTGCACGTGATGCTTCCCATGATGCTGCTCTGGATGCTGCCCAGGATGATTCCCATGATGCTGCCCAGGATGCTGCCCGTGATGCTTTCCATGATGCTGCTCTGGATGCTGCCCAGGATGCTGCCCATGATGCTACCCATGATGCTGCCCGTGATGCTTCCCATTATGCTGCTCTGGATGCTGCCCATGATGCTGCTCTGGATGCTGCCCAGGATGCCGCCCATGATGCTACCCATGATGCTGCCCGTGATGCTTCCCATGATGCTGCACAGGATGCTGCCCGTGATGCTTCCCATGATGCTGCCCAGGATGCTGCCCGTGATGCTTCCCATGATGCTGCCCAGGATGCTGCCCGTGATGCTTCCCATGATGCTTCCCATGATGCTGCCCAGGATGCTGCCCGTGATGCTGCCCAGGATGCTGCCCGTGATGCTGCCCAGGATGCTGCCCGTGATGCTTCCCATGATCCTGCCCAGGATGCTGCCCGTGATGCTTCCCATGATGCTGCCCGTGATGCTGCCCAGGATGCTGCCCGTGATGCTGCCCAGGATGCTGCCCGTGATGCTGCCCAGGATGCTGCCCATGATGCTTCCCATGATGCTGCCCGTGATGCTTCCCATGATGCTGCCCGTGATGCTGCCCAGGATGCTGCCCGTGATGCTGCCCAGGATGCTGCCCGTGATGCTGCCCAGGATGCTGTCCGTGATGCTTCCCATGATGCTGCCCAGGATGCTGTCCGTGATGCTTCCCATGATGCTGCCCAGGATGCTGCCCGTGATGCTGCCCAGGATGCTGCCCGTGATGCTGCCCAGGATGCTGCCCGTGATGCTTCCCATGATGCTGCCCAGGATGCTGCCCGTGATGCTTCCCATGATGCTTCCCATGATGCTGCCGAGGATGCTGCCCGCGATGCTTCCCATGATGCTTCCCAGGATGCTGCCCGTGATGCTTCCCATGATGCTGCCCAGGATGCGGCCCGTGATGCTGCCCAGGATGCTGCCCGTGATGCTGCCCAGGATGCTGCCCGTGATGCTGCCCAGGATGCTGCCCAGGATGCTGCCCAGGATGCTGCCCAGGATGCTGCCCAGGATGCTGCCCAGGATGCTGCCCATGATGCTGCCCAGGATGCTGCCCAGGATGCTGCCCAGGATGCTGCCCATGATGCTGCCCAGGATGCTGCCCAGGATGCTGCCCAGGATGCTGCCCAGGATGCTGCCCATGATGCTGCCCAGGATGCTGCCCAGGATGCTGCCCAGGATGCTGCCCAGGATGCTGCCCATGATGCTGCCCATGATACTGCCCAGGATGCTGCCCAGGATGCTGCCCAGGATGCTGCCCATGATGCTGCCCAGGATGATGCCCAGGATGCTGCCCAGGATGCTGCCCAGGATGCTGCCCAGGATGCTGCCCAGGATGCTGCCCAGGATGCTGCCCATGATGCTGCCCATGATGCTGCCAATGATGCTGCCCAGGATGCTGCCCAGGATGCTGCCCAGGATGCTGCCCAGGATGCTGCCCAGGATGCTGCCCAGGATGCTGCCCAGGATGCTGCCCAGGATGCTGCCCAGGATGCTGCCCAGGATGCTGCCCAGGATGCTGCCCAGGATGCTGCCCAGGATGCTGCCCAGGATGCTGCCCAGGATGCTGCCCAGGATGCTGCCCAGGATGCTGCCCAGGATGCTGCCCAGGATGCTGCCCAGGATGCTGCCCAGGATGCTGCCCAGGATGCTGCCCAGGATGCTGCCCAGGATGCTGCCCAGGATGCTGCCCAGGATGCTGCCCAGGATGCTGCCCAGGATGCTGCCCAGGATGCTGCCCAGGATGCTGCCCAGGATGCTGCCCAGGATGCTGCCCAGGATGCTGCCCAGGATGCTGCCCAGGATGCTGCCCAGGATGCTGCCCAGGATGCTGCCCAGGATGCTGCCCAGGATGCTGCCCAGGATGCTGCCCAGGATGCTGCCCAGGATGCTGCCCAGGATGCTGCCCAGGATGCTGCCCAGGATGCTGCCCAGGATGCTGCCCAGGATGCTGCCCAGGATGCTGCCCAGGATGCTATGTTTCTGTCTAGGAAAATTTTTCATCTACTAAAATAGTTAAAAAATGGAATAATTGAAATCTATGTAATAACTGAGGAATGATTCAACTGGTCGGCTTCAAATTCCCACTATTTTTTTTTTGGTTTTCGGGACACACAACTCACTGTAGTTTGCTACCATAAGGCAAAATTTGTTAATTTTATAGAATAGACAGTGATGTTAACTTTTATTCAAAGACTAACGAACGCTTATGTGTTTATAACACACAATTTTAGGCCCAGGAGCTGTAAGTTTCAAATTTTATTCAGATAGCTGAAACACTTAAAATCATTGGAGTCAGATCAATGTCTCAGGAATGACTATACTGGTAAGCTTCAAACTTTTATCGATGATGTTCTTCAATAAACAGTGTTGCTCTGACCTCTTAACTTCTGTTTAATAAAACAATGTGCACTGGTCTGTGGTGGGTGCACTGGTCTGTGGTGGGTGCACTGGTCTGTGGTGGGTGCACTGGTCTGTGGTGGGTGCACTGGTCTGTGGTGGGTGCACTGGTCTGTGGTGGGTGCATTGGTCTGTGGTGGGTGCACTGGTCTGTGGTGGGTGCACTGGTCTGTGGTGGGTGCATTGGTCTGTGGTGGGTGCACTGGTCTGTGGTGGGTGCACTGGTCTGTGGTGGGTGCACTGGTCTGTGGTGGGTGCAGTGGTCTGTGGTGGGTGCACTGGTCTGTGGTGGGTGCACTGGTCTGTGGTGGGTGCACTGGTCTGTTGTGGGTGCACTGGTCTGTGGTGGGTGCACTGGTCTGTGGTGGGTGTACTGGTCTGTGGTGGGTGCACTGCTCTGTGGTGGGTGCACTGCTCTGTGGTGGGTGCACTGCTCTGTGGTGGGTGCACTGCTCTGTGGTGGGTGCACTGCTCTGTGGTGGTGCACTGCTCTGTGGTGGGTGCACTGCTCTGTGGTGGGTGCACTGCTCTGTGGTGGGTGCACTGGTCTATGATGGGTGCACTGGTCTGTGGTGGATGCACTGGTCTGTGGTGGGTGCACTGGTCTGTGGTGGGTGCACTGGTCTGTGGTGGGTGCACTGGTCTGTGGTGGGTGCACTGGTCTGTGGTGGGTGCACTGGACTGTGGTGGGTGCACTGGTCTGTGGTGGGTGCACTGGTCTGTGGTGGGTGCACTGGTCTGTGGTGGGTGTACTGGTCTGTGGTGGGTGCACTGCTCTGTGGTGGGTGCACTGCTCTGTGGTGGGTGCACTGGTCTGTGGTGGGTGCACTGCTCTGTGGTGGGTGCACTGCTCTGTTGTGGGTGCACTGCTCTGTGGTGGGTGCACTGGTCTGTGGTGGGTGCACTGCTCTGTGGTGGGTGCACTGCTCTGTGGTTGGTGCACTGCTCTGTGGTGGGTGCACTGGTCTGCGGTGGGTGCACTGGTCTGCGGTGGGTGCACTGGTCTGTGGTGGGTGCACTGGTCTGTGGTGGGTGTACTGGTCTGTGGTGGGTGCACTGCTCTGTGGTGGGTGCACTGGTCTGCAGTGGGTGCACTGGTCTGCGGTGGGTGCACTGGTCCTTGGTGGGTGCACTGGTCTGTGGTGGGTGCACTGGTCTGTGGTGAGTGCACTGGTTTGTAGTGGGTGCACTGGTCTGTGGTGGGTGCACTGGCCTGCAGTGGATGCACTGGTCTGCGGTGGGTGCACTGGTCTGTGGTGGGTGCACTGGTCTGTGGTGGGTGCACTGGTCTGTGGTGGGTGCACTGGTCTGTGGTGGGTGCACTGGTCTGCAGTGGGTGCACTGGTCTGTGGTGGGTGCACTGGCCTGCAGTGTATGCACTGGTCTGCGGTGGGTGCACTGGTCTGTGGTGGGTGCACTGGTCTGTGGTGGGTGCACTGGCCACCAGTGGATGCACTGGTCTGCGGTGGGTGCACTGGTCTGTGTTGGGTGCACTGGTCTGTGGTGGGTGCACTGGTCTGTGGTGGGTGCACTGGTCTGCGGTGGGTGCACTGGTCTGCAGTGGGTACACTGGTCTGCAGTGGGTGCACTGGTCTGTGGTGGGTGCACTGGTCTGCGGTGGGTGCACTGGTCTGCAGTGGGTACACTGGTCTGTGGTGGGTGCACTGGTCTGTGGTGGGTGCACTGGTCTGCGGTGGGTGCACTGGTCTGTGGTGGGTGCACTGGTCTGCGGTGGGTGCACTGGTCTGCGGTGCGTACACTGGTCTGTGGTGGGTGAACTGGTCTGTGGTGTGTGCACTGGTCTGTGGTGTGTGCACTGGTCTGTGGTGGGTGCACTGGTCTGTGGTGGGTGCACTGGTCTGCGGTGGGTGCACTGGTCTTTGGTGGGTGCACTGGTCTGCGGTGGATGCACTGGTCTGCGGTGGGTACACTGGTCTGTGGTGGGTGCACTGATCTGTTGTGAGTGCACTGGTCTGTGGTGGGTGCACTGATCTGTGGTGTGTGCACTGGTCTGTGGTGGGTGCACTGGTCTGTGGTGGGTGCACTGGTCTGTGGTGGGTGCACTCGTCTGTGGTGGGTGCACTTGTCTGTGGTGGGTGCACTGGTCTGTGGTGGGTGCACTGGTCTGTGGTGGGTGCACTGGTCTGTGGTGGGTGCACTGGTCTGTGGTGGGTGCACTGGTCTGTGGTGGGTGCATTGGTATGTGGTGGGTGCACTGGTCTGTGGTGGGTGCACTTGTCTGTGGTGTGTGCACTGGTCTGTGGTGGGTGCGCTGGTCTGTGGTGGGTGCACTGGTCTGTGGTGGGTGCACTGGTCTGTGGTGGGTGCACTGGTCTGTGGTGCGTGCACTGGTTTGTGGTGGGTGCACTGGTCTGCGGTGGGTGCACTGGTCTCTGGTGGGTGCACTGGTCTGCAGTGGGTGCACTGGTCTGCGGTGGGTGCACTGGTCTGTGGCGATTGCATTGGTCTGTTGTGGATGCACTGGACTACGATGGGTGTACTGGTCTGGAGTGGGTACACCGGTCTGCAGCGGATGCACTGGTCTGTGGTAAGTGCGGTAGTCTGTGGTGGATGCACTGGTCTGCAGTGAGTGCACTGGTGTGTGGTAGGTGCTCTGGTCTGCGGTGGGTGCAATTATCTGTACTGGGTGCACTGGTCTGTGGTGGTTGCACTGGTTTGTTGTAGGTGCAATGGTCTGCAGTAGGTGCACTGGTTTGTGGTGGGTTCACTGGTTTGTGGTTGGTGCACAGGTCTGTGGTGGGTGCACTGGTCTGTTGTGAGTGTACTGGTCCGTGGTAGGTGCACTGATCTGTAATGGGTGCTCTGGTCTGTGGTGGGTGCACTGGTCTGTGGTGGGTGCACTGGTCTGTGGTGGGTGCACTGCTCTGTGGTGGGTGCACTGGTCTGTGTTGGGTGCACTGGTCTGTGGTGGGTGCATTGGTCTGTGGTGGATGCACTGATATGTTGTGGGTGCATTGCTCTGTGGTGGTTGCACTACTCTGTGGTTAGTGCATTCTTCTGTGGTGTGTGTGCGGGTCTGTTGTGGGTGCACTGGTCTGTGGTTGGTGCACTGGTATGTGGTGGATGCAGTGCTCTATGGTGAGTGCAATTGTCTGTGGTGAGTGCACTTGTCTGTGGTGAGTGCACTGGTCAATGGTGAGTGCATTGGTCTGTCGAGAGTGTACTATTCTGTGGTAGGTGCACTGGTCTGTGGTTGGTGCACTGGTCTGTGGTGAGTGCACTTGTCTGCATTGAGTTCACTAGTGTTTGATGGGTGTTCTGGTGTATGGTGGATGCACTGGTCTGTGGTGGGTGCGACGGTCTGTGCTGAGTGCGCTGGATTGTGGCGAGTGCACTGGTGTGTGGTGGGTGCACTTTTCTTTGGTGGGAAAACTGGTCTGTGATTGCACTGGTTTGTGGTGAGTGCAATGACCTGTAGTAAGTGCACTTGTCTATGGTGCGTGCACTGTTTTTCGTGGTGGGTGCACTGGTCTGTGGTGGGTGCACTGGTGTGTGGTGAGTGCACTGGTGTGTGGTGGGTGCACTGATCTGTGGTGAGTGCGCTTGTCTTTGATGGGTGTTCTGGTCTATGGTGGGTGCTGTGGTCTGTTGTGGGTGCACTGGTCTGTGGAGGGTGCACTGGTCGGTGGTGAGTGCACTGTTCTTTGGTGGGTGCATTGGTCTGTGGTGGGTGCACTGGTCTGTGGTGGGTTCACTGGTCTGTGGTGAGTGCACTGGTGTGTGGTGAGTGCACTGGTGTGTGGTGAGTGCACCGGTGTGTGGTGGGTGCACTGATCTGTGTTGAGTGCGCTTGTCTTTGATAGGTGTTTTGGTCTATGGTGGGTGCTGTGGTCTGTTGTGGGTGCACTGGTCTGTGGAGGGTGCACTGGTCGGTGGTGAGTGCACTGTTCTTTGTTGGGTGCATTGGTCTGTGGTGGGTGCATCGGTCTGTTGTGAGTGCACTGGTCTGCAGTGGGTGTACTGGTCTGTGGTGGGTGCACTGATCTGTGATGAGTGCACTGGTCTGTACTGCGTGCACTGGTCTGTGGTTGGTGCACTGGTCTGTGGTGAGTTCACTGGTCTGTGGTGGTGCATTCATCTGTGGTTGGTGCACTCGTCCGTTGTGGTACACTGGTCTGTGTACTGGGTGTCCGTGACTTCCTGATCCAGTTCTCCAAGTTATTATTAATACAGGCTCAGAGGATATCTGAACACTGAGTCGCTGGCGGGCGAAACGTCTGGACAATAAAATGTATAACCATACCACGGGTGGGATTAGAACCCGCGATGGGAGAATCATAAAACTCCAGCTCGACGCAAGTCAACGAAATGTAACTGAGTGTGTGTTTCACACACTGTCTGTATATTCTACTAATGTATTACCGGGACTAAACCAGTAGGGTCCATACATCGCCGAGGAAAGAAGTATTAAAAGATTTATAGGTTCAATTCCTTTGATCAAAAGCGCCTCACCAACAGCGAGGACCCTCCCACGAGGAGTCCTTGAGATGTTGATAGTCATTCACTGCGATATCGCTTGTCACTGTGCATTCACTGTGTGTACACGCGGATGTGTATTCACCTTTTTGCCTGTGTAATCAGATACTTATTTGGCTTTCTGTGAATACCTTGAGTACACACTTGCAGGTGTCGCACATACATCAGCATTTGTATTTTTATGTGATTCTTCATTAATATGACCACAGCGTGAGTGAAGAGGTAATGTATAGGCGCCTCGCCTCTCACTACGAGCACTTCGATGCTCCTGAGAGACTGTGACTTACATTCCCGTCGTAGTCCTGCTGGTGGATCACTGGTGGTTGAGCACTGTCACCTGGATAACTGTTAATGACGACAAGCACATGATGTTTCCATACTGTTATGATTCCTCCTGGCTATGGATATAATATCCCATTTCCTCTATGCGAGGCAACTTGGGAATAGTTTAAAACTTCCCAGTAGCCTAAATTAATTCAGACAAGAACATCCACTGACACGAACAGTTACGACTCACTAACTGGAAGATCAGGTGAAGAGACAACTGAAATTAACCTATAATTGCAACAGATAAAAGAATATATTACACAATTATAAACGTGGAAGCATAATCCTTGAGCCTGTGACGGTAGGAGTGACTGAGGTAGGAGTGACTGAGGTAGGAGTGACTGAGGTAGAACTGACTGAGGTAGGAGTGACTGAGGTAGGAGTGACTGAGGTAGGAGTGACTGAGGTAGGAGTGACTGAGGTAGGAGTTACTGAGGTAGGAGTTACTGAGGTAGGAGTGACTGAGGTAGGAGTGACAGAGGAGGGGGGTCATCCATGGTTAGTGCGGGGATGTATACACAGTACACTTATTTTTGAATACTATACTGGAAAAATATTCACGAAAAGTCTGAAATTCAGGATTAGCAAATAGAACTAATGAATTACTGTTAGCTGGCCTACAGAATTCTCCAATGCCAATGGTATTGACGATTGGACAGACATTTTTCTTAACAAAATACTTAGACTATACAACAAACATTGTCCTATAAAAGCGAAACAGATCACGAATAAACGGCTTGGTTGCCCATGGCTAACCAGCAGCATTCTGAAATCCATTGATAAGAAACACCAATATGAAAAGCAATATAGACAGGGCTTAATACACAAAGAGATTCTTAAACACTATTCATCAGTTCTCACCAAAGTAATAAAGAAAGCCAAACAACTGTACTACTCCAGCAGATTCACTGACACAAGAGGAGATATAAAAAAGACCTGGAAAACACTTTCCCAGATTCTGGGCACCCACAAACTGAAAAAAAAGAATATTGTTCTAACTAAACCTCATGAAACACCACTGCATCCCATTGATACAGCTAACAAGATAAACGACTTCTTCTCAAACATAGGATCTAATCTCGCCAGTAAAATCTCACGCGTCAATGCCCGTGCCGGGGACTACCTAGAAGGGAATTTCCCAAATTCCTTCTATCTTGTACCAACTGAGCCCACCGAAGTCACGGCGATCATAAAGTCACTTAAAAATAACTCGGGGAATCTGTCTCACGTCTCACCATTATTGTACAAGCGAGCGGCCCATGTCCTTTCGCATGCTATTACATTACTTTTTAGCAAGTCACTAGAAGCTAGCATTTTCCCGACACCACTCAAGACAGCAAGGGTTACACCAATACATAAAGGTGGTGACCCTACAGACGTAAACAACTATAGGCCAATATCAAACTTACCATTGCTATCCAAAATCTTCGAGAAACTCGTGCACAGGAGACTATATTCATTTATAACGTCACAAAACATACTCAACCCCTGCCAATTTGGATTCAGGAAAAATAAAAGCACTAATGATGCAATTATAAAAATGCTAGACCTGCTTTACACAGCATTGGAAAATAAGAAATATCCGCTAGGAATTTTTATTGACCTAAGAAAAGCGTTTGACACAGTTGACCACGGCATCCTGCTCCACAAACTTGACCATTATGGTATAAGAGGCCATGTGCTTGCATATTTCAAATCCTACCTTACTAATAGGTATCAGTATGTCACCATTAAAGACACAGCCTCATCAATACGGCCACTTGATACTGGAGTTCCGCAGGGAAGTGTCCTTGGGCCCCTGCTCTTCCTCATTTACATCAATGATCTTCCAACATATCCCAACACCTGAAACCCATTCTCTTTCCTGACGACACGACTTATGTCATCTCCCACCCTAATTTTGCCACCCTCAACACCATTGTTAACTAGGAGTTGCTCAAAATATCGACTTGGATGTCAGCCAATAAACTTACCCTGAACACTGACAAAACCTACTATATCATGTTTGGTAGCAGAGCAGGTGTTGCACAACTTAACATTAAGATCGACAACACTCTAATTGCCAGACATAATGAGGGCAAATTCCTTGGCCTATACCTCGACAACAACCTAAATTTCAGCACCCATATCCAACACATAACAAAAATAGTATCCAAAACGGTGGGGATCCTCTCCAAGATACGATACTACGTGCCACAAGCTACCCTTCTCACACTATACCATTCACTTATATATCCATACCTCACCTATGCTATCTGTGCTTGGGGTTCAACTGCAGCAACACACCTAAAGCCAACAAAAAGCCGCAGTAAGAATAATCACTAAATCCCATCCCTGGCAACACCCCCCCCCCCCACTCTTCATAAATCTAAACTTACTCCCTGTTCAGAACATCCACACTTACTACTGTGCAATCTGTATCTACAGGACCTTAAATTCCAATATTAACCTTGACCTAAAACGCTTTCTTGATAGTTGTGACAGGATCCACAGGCATAACACCAGACACAAACATCTCTATGACATTCCCCGTGTCCGACTAAACCTTTACAAAAATTCAATGTATTTCAAAGGACCTAAAATCTGGAACACCCTACCTGAAAACTCTAGAACTGCAGACACACTCATCACTTTCAAAACAACAGTTAGAAAACATCTTATCTCCCTGATACACCCCGACAACTAACTACATGATAACCACCTAGTGGTTCACAATTACACTCACTCACCCACTGACTATAAACACAGAAATACTAATCTTAATCTTAAAATAATGAATCCTAACTAGTCATAAGTTTGCCTATGATACTCCAATATAGACACTTTGTATTGTGCCAAAACAAAAGCATTCACATTGCTAAACTCACAAATTATAATGTAGTCACGTAGCCTTAATACCATAATCTGTAAGGATTTAATGTTAAGAATTAATCTAGGTCTGCCCGAAATGCCTAGTCATGCTAGGTGTCCTAGTGGCCTCCTCTGTAATTAGCATTTTATAACATGTAAAACATACAATATCCAAATCCTGTAAACCCTACATTGTAACCCTTATAGAGAATAAACTTGATTTGATTTGATTTGATAATATATTGAAATTGTTAGTTTTGGTTAGGTATGGTTCGCCAGGAAACAGGACAAGCGTTTCCTGTGGCGGGTCTTAGTCAGATGATGACTCGCCGTTGGAGCTTCTGGTCATCTGACCGAGGCCTTCCTCTGGCTACCGGTTCACCCCATTAAAAATTATGCTCACAGTTATAACCAATGTAATGACGAGTCGGCCACATGAGTGAATGTTCTCGTAGGGACTCCCAAGGAAAACACTGCTACACCACCTGTATGACGCCTTTAGTCACATCAAAATCTGGGACGAAGTAAGCATCACCTAACCACAGTTCTCGGAAAACCATAGAACAAAATGAATACTTGAGAACGAGAAAACACAGGTCACTTGCGCAGTCGTCTGGTTAGTACACCTTTCCTCTGGCAGAGCGAACACTCGACTCATCTGAGTGATACAGTGTCCCGTAGCTTGATCGCTAGCGCACTCAACTTAAACAACTGAGGTCCGGAGACGGAATCTCCGGTATGGCTGGGAAACATTAGGGAGGTGACTCGCGAAATCGTAATGACACGATTGCAAACCAACCATACCCCGGCCGAGATTGAACCCGCGGTCAGAGAGTCTCAAAACTGTTGTTACACTGGTGGTGAGGACAGTGTAACACAGACACCTGTTTGACTGTTGTTACACTGGTGGTGAGGGCAGTGTAACATTGATACCTGTGTGACTGTTGTTACACTGGTGGTGAGGACAGTGTAACACTGATACCTGTGTAACTGTTGTTACACTGATGGTGATGACAGTGTAACATTGATACCTGTGTGACTGTTGTTACACTGGTGGTGAGGACAGTGTAACATTGATACCTATGTAACTGTTGTTACACTGATGGTGAGGACAGTGTAACATTGATACCTGTGACTGTTGTTACATTGGTGGTGAGGACAGTATTTACAGTCACACCTGTGTGACTATTGTTACCACTGACACCTGTTTACTGGTGTAATACCAGCTGATAGCAAGATTGCATTTTTTTTAACTCCTAACAATTCCAACATATACTACTTCCTCTTTTCTCCTCTAGTTTGTTCCTCTTACAGGTTCTAAAAAGTCTCTTTAATTCATTTTCTCATTTCCTTCCTTTCCTGCTGTCAGCCTACCTAGGCTTCCGTCGTAACAACAATCCTTCATCATTGCTCATATTAATTATAGAACTTGAAACTCGTAAAAACTTGTCCGTATTTATTACCAAGGTTTATACTAGGATCATCTATATAAAACTTGTGTTGGTGGGACCCGGAATAATCCTCCCTTGGAGTTTAAAACGATACCATGATGAGCGAATCTTGTTAATCCGGCATGGTACAGTGGATAACACACTGGCTTGCTTATTTTAGAAATTGCCATGGGTTCAAACTCTTTCGGTTCCGTTGACCATATTGTGGTAATTTTATGAAGATGTCTAACATATATTCTGTTTCAGTTTATGTTGGCTCCTACACACCTACAATATATTTAAATTTGTTTTAATATATGTTTTAGATTTAAATATTTTTCTGCCCATATATTTGTAAATCAGCGAGTTAATAAATTAGACACATGTGCATCACTTGGGTATGTTTATTGAGGAGACGTTTCGCCACAAAGTGGCTTCATCAGTACATACAAAGAAGAATGGTGAAGATCAGAAGGAGTTTGAGGTAATCAGTTCCTATTATAACCCAGGGATAATAAAGCCTGTTATTCTGGGTGTAAGGAGGAGCAAGGAGCAGAACTAACACAGCTGAATGACTTTGAAATATATTTTCCTTCACCAAGAGCAATAGTAATTATTTACAACTATGTACATTATATACAGTTGGAAATGTATGTGTACAACACGGTTTAGGCCAAGACATAGCCTGGAGACAGAAAGGAAAACCGTGCTCAGTAGCTCTAGAATGGAAATGACAGTGGTGGACAGGTGGGTGGTGACTACAACACCTCCACAACTGCCAGACCCACCTTCTCATTGGCTGAACCTTGGTACTGATCGAACAATGGGGCCCCAATCATTCGACCCTTAGTACTGGTTCGCTGGTTGGGGAGATAGCCTTTCAATGAGGGTGTGTTCATGAGCCGAATAAAGGTTATGTACTCTTTGCATGCCACAGTCCTTAAGCCTTGGGTCGACTCCAGGCTGAGGGACTGATTACTTCAAAGTGTTGCACATATGTCAAATTAATCAACTTGTCGGTTCTCTGAACCATTTATCTACAAACCAGCGAGTTGTTTATAGTCTGCTAGTGGAGTATATCAGTATCCAACAAACTTATTTACATGATCAGAGGTGAAAATATTCTAGCTAGTAATAATAATAAGAACATAAGAAAGGAGGAACACTGCAGTAGGCCTGTTGGCCCATACTAGGCAGGTCCTTTACAATTCATCCCACTAACAAAACATTTGCCCAACACAATTTTCAATGCCACCCAAGAAATAAGCTCCGATGTGAAAGTCCCACTCAAATCCAACCCCTCCCACTCATGTACTTATCCAACCTAAATTTGAAACTACCCAAAGTCCTAGCCTCAATAACCCAACTAGGTAGACTGTTCCACTCATCAACTACCCTATTTCCAAACCAATACTTTCCTATATCCTTTCTAAATCTAAACTTATCTAATTTAAATCCATTACTGCGGGTTCTCTCTTGGAGAGACATCCTCAAGACCTTATTAGTATCCCCTTTATTAATACCTATCTTCACTTATACACTTCGATCAGGTCTCCCCTCATTCTTCGTCTAACAAGTGAATGTAACTTAAGAGTCTTCAATCTTTCTTCATAAGGAAAATTTCTAATGCTATGTATTAATTTAGTATCCTACGCTGAATGTTTTCTAACGAATTTATGTCCATTCTGTAATATGGAGACCAGAACTGAGCTGCATAATCTAGGTGAGGCCTTACTAATGATGTATAAAGCTGCAGTATGACCTCTGGACTTCTGTTGCTTACACTTCTTGATATAAATCCCAGTAATCTATTTGCTTTATTACGTACGCTTAGGCATTGCTGTCTTGGTTTAAGGTTGTTGCTCACCATAACCCCCAAGTCCTTTTCGCAATCTGTATGGCTAAGTTCTACATCATTTAACTTATAAGTACTAGGGTTATGGGCACTCCCAAGCTTCAGAACCTTGCATTTATCTGCATTGAACTGCATCTGCCACTTTTCTGACCAAGAATAGAGTTTGTTTAAATCCTCCTGAAGTTCCATAACATCTACGTTTGAATCAATTATCCTATCTATCTTTGTGTCATCGGCGAATTTGCTCATATCACTAGTAGTTCCCTCATCAAGATCATTGATATATATTATAAACAAGAACGGGCCCAAGACTGATCCCTGTGGAACGCCACTTGTTACAGATCCCCACTCGGATTTAACCCCATTTATGGACACTCTCTGCTTCCTGTCAGTGAGCCATGACTCGATCCACGAGAGCACTTTTCCCCCAATGCCATGAGCTGCTACTTTCTTTAACAGTCTATGGTGCGGAACTCTATCAAAAGCCTTACTAAAATCTAAGTAAATAATATCAAATTCTTTATCGTGGTCAACAGCCTCAAAAGCTTTACTGAAGAAAGTTAATAAATTAGTTAGACAAGACCGGCCTCTTGTGAATCCATGCTGAGTATCATTAATCAAGTTATGCTTATCGAGATGGCTTCTTATAATCTCAGCTATAATTGACTCTAGTAATTTGCCTACAATTGAGGTCAGGCTTATTGGGCGGTAATTTGACGGTAACGACTTGTCCCCTGTTTTAAAAATAGGAATTACATTAGCCATCTTCCACATATCAGACACTACACCTGTTTGAAGAGATAAATTAAAAATATTAGTTAATGGTTCACAGAATTCCATTTTTGCGTTCCTTAAGAATCCTTGAAAAAACCTCATCAGGACCCGGCGACTTATTTTGCTTCAGTCTGTCTATCTGCTTCACAACCATTTCACTAGTGACTGTGATGTTACATAATTTATCTTCTTCTAGCCCACTATAAAAATTAATTACTGGAATATTGTTAGTGTCTTCCTGTGTGAAAGCTGAGAGAAAATAATTATTAAAAATCGAGCACATTTCATTCTCTTTGTCAGTAAGGTGCCCATAGTTATTTTTAAAGGGACCTATCTTATCTCTAACTTTTGTTCTATAGACCTGGAAAAAACTGTTTTGGTTAGTTTTAGAATCCCTAGCAACTTTAATTTCATAGTCCCTTTTAGCTTTTCTTATCCCCTTTTTAATGTCCCTCTTAATGTCAATATACTGATTCATAAGATGACCCTCACCTCTTTTGATACGCCTATAAATTCCTTTCTTATGCCCTAGTAGATATTTGAGCCTATTATTCATCCATTTTGGGTCATTTCTATTTGATCTAATTTCTTTATATGGGATAAGCGTTCTTTGAGCAGCATGTATAGTGTTCAGAAAACTGTCATATTGATAGCTCACTTCGTTACCCCAGTCAACAGATGATAAGTGTTCTCTAAGCCCATCGTAGTCTGCTAAGCGAAAATCTGGGACTGTTACTGAGTTATCGCTACTATCGTACTTCCATTCAATGCTAAATGTAATTGATTTGTGGTCGCTAGCACCCAGTTCCTCTGAAATTTCTAAATTATTAACAAGGGATTCATTGTTTGCCATAACTAAGTCAAGCAGGTTATTTCCCCTTGTAGGTTCTGTCACAAACTGCTTCAAAAAACAATCCTGAACTACTTCTAAGAAGTCATTTGATTCTAAATTCCCAGTCAAGAAATTCCAATCAATATGACTAAAGTTAAAGTCTCCTAGAATTACTACATTATCGTGCCTTGTGGCCTTAACAATTTCCTCCCATAGTAGTCTCCCTTGGTCCCTATCTAAGTTTGGGTGACGGTAAATCACTCCTAAAATCAGTTTTCATGCCCCTCTGAAAATTCTATCCAAACAGACTCTGCATGTGTTACTTCAGACTTAATACCCGTTTTTATGCAACAGTTCAAGCGATCTCGGACATACAGTGCCACCCCACCCTCCTTCCCTATACTTCTATCTACTTGAAACAATTTAAAACCCTGAATATGACATTCCGCAGGCATGTCCCGACTTTTTGAATTAAACCACGTCTCAGTTAAGGCAAATACATCAATGTTACCTGCACTAGCAACTAATCTCAACTCGTCCATCTTATTCCTAGCACTACGGCAATTAGAATAATAAACATTGAAAGACTCTCCTTTCTCTTTACCCTTCCTGCTCATTTCTGTTTTTCTACTAAACCTATTACTGTCCTTATCACCCAAAGTCCCTGGCTTTTCAATATCTACCTCTTTCTGCTTATTACTAGTTCCCCTAGAACTTGTAATATTACTACACTGGGACTTCACTGTTTCCCTGCGAAAACCCATACCACTAACTATTCCTAGTTTAAAGTCCTAACTGCTCCCTCCACTGCAGTTGCCAGTGCTACCACCCCAGACCTAGATAAGTGAACCCCATCCATGGCATACATGTCATTTCTGCCATAGAAGAGGTCCCAGTTGTCAATGAATGTTACCGCATTTTCCTTACAGTATTTGTCCAGCCAGCAATTGACACCAATTGCCCTGGACAACCATTCATTTCCAACTCCTCTCCTTGGCAAAATACCACATATGACAGGGTTCCCACCCTTACTCCTAATTATTTCTATTGCTGACGTATACCTGCTAATCAGGTCTTCACTCTTATGTCAGCCAACATCGTTGCCTCCAACACTGAGACAGATAATAGGATTGCTCCCATTACCTCTCATGATGTCATCCAGACGACTAACAATATCCTCCATCCCAGCCCCAGGAAAGCAAACTCTCTGTCTCCTACTCCTGTCCTTCAAGCAGAATGCCCTATCCATATACCTAATTTGGCTATCCCCAACAACAACAATATTCTTACCTTCCTTGGTGTCGTTCATCGTGATGTTCCCAGTAGTCGACTCACATTCGTCGGGTAGCACGGAGAAGGTATTAGATGTTTCCACAACAGTTTCCACGGCAGTCTCTTTCTTCTTCATCGTTTCTACCTTTCCATTCGTCTTCTTGATCGTCAACTTCGTTCCCTGTTGTCCAGCCACTGACCAGTTTCCCTTCTTGACCTGAGGACTCAAAACAGGAGGAATACTACGAATCTTCTTGTTTTCCTCGGTCAGTCGCTGAATCTCCATCTTCGCCATCCTCAATTCTTCCTTAAGCTGTTGGTAAAGTTGCTCGATGGAGGGCATCTTGCTTCAATTCGTAGAGAGCGCGCAAACAGGTCTTCACAGAGCTAAGTACACGTCACCACTGCGCAAAAGCCAACTCAATCAGAAGCTACTGCGCAGCACGTCCGCACGGCCCAATAGCGATGCGAACACTGACGACCCAATAGCGATGCAGCCAAATTTATCCAAAACTTCCTCAACTTCTCGGCCGAACTGGTCGGTGAAATGCGCTGAGCCGTCAATGTCAACAAACTACCAACCTGTCGGTATTGTATACCATTTTGATGTTCACCTTGTCAGACACTGCAACACATGGCCCAAAGTCCTAGCCTCAATAACCCAACTAGGTAGACTGTTCCACTCATCAACTACCCTATTTCCAAACCAATACTTTCCTATGTCCTTTCTAAATCTAAACTTATCTAATTTAAATCCATTGCTGCAGGTTCTCTCTTGGAGAGATATCCTCAAGACCTTATTAATATCAGCTTTATTAATACCTATCTTCCACTTATACACTTCGATCATGTCTCCCCTCATTCTTCGTCTAACAAGTGAATGTAATTTAAGAGTCTTCAATCTTTCTTCATAAGGAAGATTTCTAATTCTGTGTATTAATTTAGTCATCCTACGCTGAATGTTTCTAACGAATTTATGTCCATTCTGTAATATGGAGACCAGAATTGAGCTGCATAATCTAGGTGAGGCCTTACTAATGATGTGGAGAAATTTTCTCCAGGAGGGGGGTATCAGCCCCCATCAGCCCCTTCAGCCCCTTCAGCCCCTTTCAGCCCCGAGGGGCCCAGCCCTCTCAGAAGGGGCAAGCGTCTTGTTTACTGCTACAGTGAGTAATTGATCACAGATGCCGTACGAATATGCGACGTGGTCAAGCGACCATTGCTCCTTGCTGTGCAGTGTTGCAAAGTGTAGTTTAATAAGAGACAGTACATCTCTTACTTTAGCAGGACAATTAAGGAAAATCCTGCTCCCACTTTATTACCATGGTAAAGAGAGTGGACATTGTTGTCTATGCTTAAGACAGCAAGAATCAAACATTCTGCTTTGCTTCATCGAGGAAGTGGCAAGGAAGCAAAAGTACTAGGTCAGCAATTTTTTGTGCAAGGGGAGTGATGGCATGGGGAGCTGTGGCGTCTTCAGATTACTTTTGACTCTACTGAAAGTGACACTGACGCCAGGATAACCAACAAAGAACAACGATCTGTGCATTAGTGTGAACAAAGTGTCTCACAAAACACAATAAACACTTCAGAGAAGTGTGATCAGCTTCTCTTGTGATAAGACTGTGAACAGTAAAGACAAATCTTGTGGAACATAGTGTACCAGTGTGCGTTTCCTAGACAATGGAAGACGTGGACATCCAAGGACACTTCAGCTTCTATCAAGTCACCGATACCTGTCGAAGGTGTGAAGAACACCATAGCTCACGTTACAAGAGCAAGGTATGTTGCGAATTTCTTGTGGTACGGGGGACTGCGCAGTTCTTGAGTCACAAGGAGTTTGTAATCAACCTATAGTCGGCAGTAAGGTGTGGACTTTTGAGTCCAAACAAGTAAGTTGTCAGCCATCAGTGAATGAAATATGCTGACATAACACCCCCAAGGGGTAATTTATAATCTTACAAATTATATTTCTTGACAGCCCGTTGTGAGATGGTTTCGACAGCTTCTAGACCTCGTCTGCAGGGGCGGCTGTGCAGGCAATGAGTTGTCTTTAAGCTAAGTTTTCACTGTTTAAACTTAGCTAGTAATGCCATTTCTCAACATAATTGGTCGTGCTCGAACCGGATAAAGACCACACTGTGGTCCAAATATGTTGTACTACTGTGTACAAATAACCTATGAGCCAAGGTCCTTCGAAAAAAGCTGTAAAACTAGTGTTTTACAATATAAATCAGTATAAATGAGTCCCTCCAGACTCAATCACAGAGAATGGGTAGGCAAAAGAAAACGGGCGCTCACCCAGCGTTCACCCAAAGAAAACGGGAGCTGGGTGACTCACCCACACCCTCCATCCACTGCTCCATATGTGTATATACACATATGTGTATATACACATAGTGTTTATAATGTTTATAGACAGAAATTAAGAGACAAGATTGTGTTAAAGTTTGTTTCTTATAGATATATCTGTTATATTAAAGGAACTTATATATAAAGTGTAAGCTTTCAAATATATATTAACAGTGACATTTATATATGTGTAAGTAATATTCACGTGTAATTTACAGTTATACAGTGACATTTATAGTGTATAGTGAATGAAGTGTATAACATCGTTATTTACGATTAATCATCGTGGTCAGGCTGACTCAGCAAACTCAAGCCATAAACACCAGCCATATGTACTGTGTACCCTTCTTGGTCATTGACCCTGAGGTTAAGCTTAGTAGGTCAGTAGTGTCTGACTCGATTATTGCTGACTTAAGCATAACAAAAACTCATCTGTTTATAGCAGTACAGTGTTTTTTAAACACTCTAAGTGTGGTGCTAGAATTTTCAGTATACCATTAAAATGGCTTGTTTGAAAACTCAGTTTCACTCTTTACAGACTAAGATTACACAACTAGAAAATCTAATTTCAGTCTGTATAGGATTAACTCAAGATACAAACATAGATTTTGATGATCTTGAGGTCAAATTTGGATTATTTACACAACGTCTGGAAATAATTAATTCAGACTATACACATTATGAAAATAAATTTCTTGAATCAGATCCATCTGAGGATGAAATTAAAAATGTTTTGGATACATTTAGTAATCAACAATTAAGGTGGACAGGAGTACAGGCTATCTGCCGCAAAACTCTGTCACGGAGACCTACTGTAACTAGTGGTCAAACACCTGTTACACCTGTAACAACAACAAGTGTCCCATTACCAAGCTTACCTACATTGCCATTACCTATTTTCCAAGGTCATAATTATGAAGAATTCATTAGTGGTTTTCAATCCATAGTAAATTCACAAACTGACATAGATGAGATTGCTAAGTTCAATTACCTTAAATGTCTTGTGAAGGGAGAACCCTATGAACTGATTAAGTCATTTCCGGTGGTTAAAGGTAATTATCAAATAGCCTTACGTGTCTTAGCAGACAATTACTTCGATGCTGACAAGGATAGAGTTAGACATGCAGTCTTAATATCAAGCTTGAAGCCACCCAAATATTGTTTTTCAGACTTACAGGCATTTAGAATTACATTAGACAATAGTCTCAGATCTCTAGATGCTAAATATGACCTAAGGCAATGTGATTGGTTTATCAGTGGTATTGTACAGGATAAGTTGTCACCACAAACTATTGAACGATTAAATATTACGTTCAATAAACGCTATTTCACTTGTGAAGAAATTAGCAATGGTTTACAAACAATAGTTTCATGCATGCAAGCAACGAGACGAGATGAAAAATCCACAAATCCCCTGGAAAACAAACCTTCAACTCAGTATAAAAAGAGTATACCTACTCCCACTAAACCACATAATGGGAAATCCCATATAGGCATTTATCAAGCTGTGAATACAACAGACAGTAAACAGACTGTCATACATAAACGTACTCCAAAATGTGTACTTTGTGACGGAACACATTGGGCACAGTATTGTAGTCAATACACATCAATGGAGGCACGTAAACAACGTGTTCATCAGCTGAAAAGATGCATCAAGTGTTTAGGTGAACACAAGGGAGGAAAATGCTCACCGAAGAAGTGTTTTAAATGCAAGGGTATGCATCATACAGCATTATGCCCAAATACTTTTGCTGAACAGCAGAAGACTTCCACAGAATCAGGAAGTCAACAAGCAATAGCATTAAATGTGAGAGATAAGTTTAAAGCAACTGCTCTCCCGATAGCTCGAGTTGAGTTATCTAATAAATTACACAAAACCAATGTGCTAACACTATTTGATCAAGGCTCACAAAGGTCCTTCATAAGAAGAACAGTGTTGCAGAAACTGAATAAACAACCCTATGCCAAAATACAGTTAGATATAGCTGGTTTTTTTCCACAATTCTGGTAAACAGACATATGACCTAGCCAGAATCACTGTTGGTCTAGGAAACAGGAAAAAGACAGTAGAAACTGTGGTAGTAGATGATTTGCCTAAGTCTGTGCAGATCCAGGGATTAAAAGAAACAGTTGCAGCACTGAAAACAGCTAAGGTCAAGTTAGCCTGTCCTGACATACAGACGGACGCTATTAGTCCAATTGATTTAATCATTGGAAGTGATTATTATCACTGTTTTGGGCAAAATATAGTAAGTAAACATGATGTTCACTTGCTGAAAACAGCAGGAGGCCACATGATATGTGGTCCCATTCCCTCTCAAAGTGGGAAAGAAGCTGATATTGATTCAGTGGAAAATGTACTAGTTACGAGAATAACCGCTGATCATGTACCACAGCAAAAATGATCATTACTGGAAGAAATCAATGAACCAGTTGATAAGTTGTGGGATTTAGATGCGAAAGGTATTGATGTAAATAAACCAAGCCCACAAGAGTCTCAGACTTATAGCCAATATTTGGACACTGTCAAATATAAAGATGGACAGTATTGGGTTAGGTTACCAAGGAAATTAAATCCACCACATCTGCCTAGCAATTATCGCATGGCTTTCGGACAAATGAAAGCACAAATACATGAGCTCAGGAAGAATCCAGAGCTACTGACTGTCTATGATAATATCATACAAGAACAGTTGGACAATAAATTCATTGAGGAAATAGTCGAAGACAAGTTGAAGACAGACGCTCATTATCTCCCGCACCATGGAGTCAGAAAAGATTCTGAAACCACTCCACTACGTGTTGTATATAATTGCAGCGCACGTGCAAATCAAGATGTAGCAAGTCTTAATGACTGTCTGATGACCGGACCCTCACTAACTGAGAAGCTTGGAGACGTGCTTATGAAATTTCGCACAAACTCATATGCCTACACGGCTGATATTTCCAAAGCTTTCTTGAGAGTAGGACTACAAGAAATAGATAGAGATTATACTCGATTCTTGTGGCCTGAAAATCCACATGATCCTCAAAGTCCTGTGAAAACTTATCGTTTCAAATCAGTATTATTTGGTGCACATCCTCTCCATTCTTACTAGAAGCTACTCTAAATACACATTTGAAGAAATCTGAAAGTCCCTTCAAAAAAATCTTAAAAAGTTTCTATGTGGACAATCTTCAAGGTAGTGTGAATAAAGAGGAGGATTTGAAATTCTTATACAGAGAAGCTAACAAGGAGATGAAAGAAGCAAACATGCCTCTAAGGATGTGGAATACAAATTCAAAGCAATTAAGGGAACTTATCAAAGAAGATTTCCCTGAAGCTGAAATTCCTGATTGCAACAATATGCTGGGACTTAACTGGAACACACAGGAAGATACTTTGAGTCTCAAAAGGATAAACAATAAATCATGCAGTACACTCACTAAACGTAGTTTACTGTCAGAGGTATCACAATGTTTTGATCCTGTAGGACTCGTCTCACCAATTACCATAAAGGGTAAAATGCTTATGCAAGATGCATGGAAGCTCAAAATTGGATGGGATGAGAACTTGCCTCTAGAAATGAGTCAAGCATGGGATGAAATATCCAAGGAGTTTAAACAACTTCATCAAATTAAACTTCCCAGACAAATAGGTCAAGAGGGAAACAAGTACACATTACATGTGTTCTGTGATGCGTCAACCAGAGGTTATGGCGCTGTAGCTTACATGAGTAATGCTGAAGGAAGTACACTAGAAGGAAGTACACTAATTACTTCAAAGGCCAGGGTAGCACCCTTGAAGGTCAGAACAGTACCACAATTGGAACTGACAGCACTCTATGTAGGTACAAAATTAGCTGTCTATCTCAACAAAGTACTTGATCATCTCACTATTGAAAAAACCGTGATCTGGAGTGATAATGAAGCAGTTCTCCAGTGGTTAAGAAATAATAAGAGTAAGCTGGTCTATGTACAGAACAGAGTAGCAGAAATAAAAGAGATGCATAGAGATTATCTCTTTCTCCACGTCTCTACCCAAGAGAATCCAGCTGACATGTTGTCACGTGGTGTCCCACTCAAGAAATTTGTGGATAATAAATTATGGCTCCACGGACCGAACTGGCTCTCTAATGAAAATAACTGGCCTCAGCAAAAAGCTCACATTATGCCAGAAGAAACAGTCTGCTTGAACACAGCAGAAATAAGTTGTGTAAATACTGCAGACACAACAGAAATAGTCATTGATAGATCTAAATACTCATCTTTGGGTAAACTCTTAAGAGTTACAGCTCTTGTCCATAAATTCATTAAAGGAATAAAACCTGATTATGAATATCTTGAACCCATTAAATACTGGATGAAACTAATACAGAAAGATGTTTTCTCTACAGAATATAAATTTCTAGAAACACAAGATAAATCCCCAAAGAAACCTGTTATGATTAATTCTTTAGGACTTTATCTCGACTCAGAAAAGATTGTAAGATGTCGAGGAAGAATTCATAATTCTTCACTACCTAAAGAAGCCATACATCCAATATTGATCCCCAAGAATCATTGGCTAACAAAACTGATTGTGCAAAACGCCCACAGTAACGTGTTACATGGTGGGGTAGCTGACACACTTTGTCATATACGACAATCCTACTGGATACCTCAAGGTCGACAAAGTGTGAAAAAACAAGTAAAGGACTGTATTACTTGTCGTCACTATGATATGCGAGTATGTCAGTATCCAGGTCCACCTCCATATCCCTCTGAAAGAGTTTGTCATGTCACTCCATTTGAGGTGACAGGTGTAGATTACACTGGACCAATAATTTTAACCAAAACAGTTGACAAAGTTCCTATCAAGGTGTACATCTGTTTGTTCACTTGTGCTACAACTAGAGCAGTACATCTAGAAGTAGCCACTGACATGTCTGCTGAAACCTTTATCAAATTATTCAGAAGGTTTGCAGCCAGAAGGGGATGTCCCAGACTGATGATTTCAGATAATGCAACGAACTTTGTTGCTGGTGCTGCTTATATAAGCAAGATCTTTGATCAACCAGAAGTACAACAGATGCTGAATCAACGCAGTTGTCGTTGGAGATACATTCCTCCTAAATCTCCATGGCACGGTGGATTTTATGAAAGAATGATCGGCATTGTGAAACGTTGTTTAAGGAAGACTCTTCATCGTCAGAGAATCGACTTAGAAGAATTCCGTACAGTTGTGACTGAAATAGAAAATAGAGTCAACAACAGACCTCTAACTTATGTTACCGATGATCTGGACAATTTAGAAGTGTTAAGTCCATCTCATTTACTCCATGGCAGAAGGCTCGAACCTGTTCCTCCCATGAATGATAAAGAAATCATAGAGGATCCTACTTATTTCGAACCTGAGCAACTCAGACGTAAATTCAGACACCTTAATAAAGTAATTTAACGTTGGGAGAAAATTTGGCGAGAAGACTATCTCACCTCATTGAGAGAACACTTCTATGGAGCTGGTGTTCCTGAAAATCATAAGTCCTTAAGACCGGGTGACATAGTGATTATCGACAATGATTGTCCGAGGTCCCAATGGCCACTTGGAAAAATTGTGACCATATATCCTGATGCAAATGGAATCATCAGGACAGTTGATGTTTTGAGCAAAGGTGTAGTGAATAAGCGGACAATAAATAAACTAGTGCCGTTAGAATTACACAGTGTTGAAAACAAAATTAGTGATTCTCCAGAAACCACACAGACTAAAGCTGTTCAGAAAAGACAAGCAGCAGTGGTGGCGAGTGAGAAAATTAAATTAATGTTAAGTGATGAATAGTTCACCTGCAGCGAACCTCCGCCACCCCCCAGTGCGGAGAAATTTTCTCCAGGAGGGGGGTATCAGCCCCCATCGGCCCCTTCAGCCCCTTCAGCCCCTTTCAGCCCCGAGGGGCCCAGCCCTCTCAGAAGGGGCAAGCGTCTTGTTTACTGCTACAGTGAGTAATTGATCACAGATGCCGTACGAATATGCGACGTGGTCAAGCGACCATTGCTCCTTGCTGTGCAGTGTTGCAAAGTGTAGTTTAATAAGAGACAGTACATCTCTTACTTTAGCAGGACAATTAAGGAAAATCCTGCTCCCACTTTATTACCATGGTAAAGAGAGTGGACATTGTTGTCTATGCTTAAGACAGCATGAATCAAACATTCTGCTTTGTTTCATCGAGGAAGTGGCAAGGAAGCAAAAGTACTAGGTCAGCATTTTTTTGTGCAAGGGGAGTGACGGCATGGGGCGCTGTGGCGTCTTCAGATTACTTTTGACTCTACTGAGAGTGACACTGACGCCAGGATAACCAACAAAGAACAACGATCTGTGCGTTAGTGTGAACTAAGTGTCTCACAAAACACAATAAACACTTAAGAGAAGTGTGATCAGCTTCTCTTGTGATAAGATTGTGAACAATAAAGACAAATCTTGTGGAACATAGTGTACCAGTGTGCGTTTCCTAGACAATGGAAGACGTGGACATCCAAGGACACTTCAGCTTCTATCAAGTCACCGATACCTGTCGAAGGTGTGAAGAACACCATAGCTCATGTTACAAGAGCAAGGTATGTTGCGAATTTCTTGTGGTACGGGGGACTGTGCAGTTCTTGAGTCGCAAGGAGTTTGTAATCAACCTATAGTCGGCAGTAAGGTGTGGACTTTTGAGTCCAAACAAGTAAGTTGTCAGCCATCAGTGAATGAAATATGCTGACATAACACCCCCTAGGGGTAATTTATAATCTTACAAATTATATTTCTTGACAGCCCGTTGTGAGATGGTTTCGACAGCTTCTTGACCTCGTCTGCAGGGGCGGCTGTGCAGGCGATGAGTTGTCTTTAAGCTAAGTTTTCACTGTTTAAACTTAGCTGGTAATGCCATTTCTCAACAAATGATGTATAAAGCTGCAGTATGACCTCTGGACTTCTGTTGCTTACACTTCTTGATATAAATCCCAGTAATCTATTTGCCTTATTACGTACACTTAGGCATTGCTGTCTTGGTTTAAGGTTGCTGCTCACCATAACCCCCAAGTTCTTTTCGCAACCTGTATGGCTAAGTTCTACATCATTTAACTTATAAGTGTTAGGGTTATGGACACTCTCGAGCTTCAGAACCTTGCATTTATCTACATTGAACTGCATCTGCCACTTTTCTGACCAAGAATATAGTTTGTTTAAATCCTCCTGAAGTTGAACATCAAAATGGTATACAATACCGACAGGTTGGTAGGTAAGACACATAGGCAACAGTTAGGCAACTTTTTTCCGAAACGTTTCGCCTACACAGTAGGCTTCTTCAGTCGAATACAGAAAGTAGGCAGGAATAGTAGAGATGTGAATACGATGTAATCAGTCCATCACCCTTGAAGTCCTAGAATTTTTGAGGTTGTCAGTCCCACAGCCTGGAGAAGTTCAGTTCCATAGTCAGGAAATATCGGAAATATCGGAATAAAGTTGCCTATCTGTTGCCTATGTGTCTTACCTACCCTCCTGAAGTTCCATAACATCTACGTTTGAATCAATTATCCTACCTATCTTTGTGACATCGGCGAATTTGCTCATATCACTAGTAATTCCCTCATCAAGGTCATTGATATATATATTATAAACAACAACGGGCCCAAGACTGATCCCTGTGGAACGCCACTTGTTATAGATCCCCACTCGGATTTAACCCCATTTATGGACACTCTCTGTTTCCTGTCTGTGAGCCATGACTCAATCCATGAGAGCACTTTTCACTCTCTCTCTCTCTCTCTCTCTCTCTCTCTCTCTGTTACTTTGGCTAGATTTTGTATTCTCCATTTTCCAGTAATGACAATTTTCTACGGTGAATGTCATCAATCTTCAATCGCTGATTTAACTCAATATATTAAAGTCATTCTGTTGTAGTTTACAGGTACATGTTGTGGTTCTCCTCTCGTTCTATTACCCCCATCTCCTCCTCTCTCTCGTAAATATTCTGTCACCCTTCCCTTCATGCTCCTTTGTGGCTAGTTAAGGTCCAAGTCTGACGGAAACGTCAAAAGTTTGTCTCTTGTGTACGGGTTATCCTCTGTATTGTGATGTATTTGTATTGTTTGCTTGGCCTCATAATTCGTTTATTTATATTAAAAATATTGTAGGAAATACAGATCCTTGTACCGTCCCACTGGTAATATCTGCCCACACGGACTTGTTCCCGATTTTATCTCATAAAGATGCACCCAACCATTGTAATAATTTGTCAATATTTCTTCAGTATTTTGGGTTTTTCAAATTAGTCTTTCATGGGGGGACTATTAAACCCTGTCTTAAAATCTACATAAATACAATCTACTTATTTTTCAGTGTAATCTGGCACTAGTTGCAAGACCTGTCAGGTACATGCGTTATCACTTCCACAATTATTACAGATAAGATAAGATTTTGTTCGGATTTTTAACCCCGGAGTGTTAGCCATCCAGGATAACCCAATGGGGTCCTCAATCTTGTCCCCCAGGATGCGTCCCACACCAGTCGACTAACACTCAGGTACCTACTTGCTAGGTGAGCAGGACAAGGGGTGTTAGGAAACGCTTCGAAATGTTTCCACCCCTCCGGGAATCGAACCCTGACCCTCAGCGTGTGAAGCGAGAACTTTCTAAGCCAGGCCACCAAGCTTCACTACGTTTGCACATACATTTTTTTTAAATTTCGTAACTTTAATAGCTTTTATTTAAATGAATTTACAAACCGGTAAACGAATTGTTTGCTGCTTAGTTTCTCGGTCTCCAGTAATTTTATCCAGATATCAAACTTACTTCTCGCCAAACTTCGTTGTAATCTAGTTCATAGTTTTCTCCTGCTACTGAGGCTTCCGGAGTTTTTCATTTCTTACTCCTCTTGTTCTCTCCAATATTTTAGAAAAACAGGTCGCTCTCTTTCTCACTGACTTAGAGAACACAAAAGAAGCTTTGGACATATCAACACTAACAATGCTCTTTTCTGCCATGTTCAAGATTAGTCATCCTATTAACTGGTCCTCTACCAACACTGTCTACCTTACACAAATAACCCTCACGTCAGAAAGAAGAGCTTACGACGACGTTTTGGTTCGACTTTTATCATTTACAAAGTCACACTGGTCAAAGTCAGACCGAAACGTTGCCATAAGTTCCTCTCTCCTATTTGAGGGTTATTTGTGTATTGTTCCAGTCACGGTATTGTGCCTTTGTTATTGTCCCAGTCACGGTATTGTGCCTTTGTTATTAAGTCTACCTTCCTCTGTCCTTCACAGACGCCATCTTGTTAAATTGTTCCATTTATATTAGTATAAATGTTAGGTTCATCATGTGTATATTCCAGGAGGAATGTACACAAGTTTACCACTGTCTTGTAGCTCTCTACATGCTACTTTGCACACAGAGTCAGTTAATACTGGTATATATTTATATATTATTAGCTTAGGCAGGTATTTACAGGAGACAATGTTTATTATATAAACTGTACTGGGGAGGTCGCAGCTAAGTACATATTGTATACCTGTTTATTAAGAGCTTCACCGTCTGACCTAGAGTTGCTTCAGCTGCTGGTACCTGAGTGTTGCTTCAACTGCTGGTACCTGAGTGTTGCTTCAACTGCTGGTACCTGAGTGTTGCTTCAACTGCTGGTACCTGAGTGTTGCTTCAACTGCTGGTACCTGAGTGTTGCTTCAACTGCTGGTACCTGAGTGTTGCTTCAACTGCTGGTACCTGAGTGTTGCTTCAACTGCTGGTACCTGAGTGTTGCTTCAGCTGCTGGTCCTTCCTAGTGACTGTCACCCAGCTCGTGACCACTTACGTGCCTCAGCAACTGCTCACTGCAGCAGTTGATCAGCAGCAGCAACAACTTAATGTAGCAGTTGATCAGCAGCAGGTGATGCGAGCGTCGGTCTCACCCTGATGGTGGATGCTTCTTGCAATGACGCTATTCCACTCACACAACAGTTCAGACAGTGTGCTGACAGTCACCACTGTGACGAGCCGCGCTGTCAGTTTGACAAGTGTATTGCACATTGTGTGTGATGTCCTTGATTGGGAACTCATACCTTGGTCATGGTAGTTTGTTAGTCGTCTCTTGTTGAAGTTTTGTCTTCCATTCCCAGTGAGCAAGTTAAGATCTCTGATACCTATGGTTTAAACATAGTCCCTGACTCCCTAGTGGCCAAGTTAATCCTCTGAGCCCTAGTTCTATCTGCTTGCAAGCTGTTAGCGCATTCAGTTCATATACTGAGTGTCCGTGGTACGATTCCCTGGCTGTAGAAAACGTTCGGCATGTTTCCTTACACCTGCTACCCCAGTGAGCGGACTGTTGTGGGGGACATCCTGGGGGGAGAGGACTTTGAAATGCGTTAATTAAGGTTGTGATCCTAATTGTCACTTGTAAATCCCATCGCATCCATGTTAAAATTTCAGAAAAGTCAAGTTATTTTAGCAATTATTCGAAGTTATTTTTCTCTTTGTACAGGCCTCTGCATTCCTACAAGAGATCCAAATGTCCTCCTGTTAACCCTTTTGGAGCCTAGTTCTTAGACCTTTTGTGTATCCATATGTTCTTGCATATAGATACACAAAAGGCTGGTTTGTTATGCACCATATGGAATGCACAATAAACTAGCCACTTCGGTGGCAAAAATCTAAAAAAAAAAATACTATAAACCCGTAGGGGTCATGGGGGATAATCAGGTTCAGTCCAAGAAAGGGAAAGATAGCTCCAATTCCTTGAACCAAAAGCTCTTTACCGGCATCAAAGCGTTCCCTGACAGGGGCGAGTTGATGAGGGAGATAGGGAGAGGTTGGTCAGGTTAGGGATAGAAGAGAGAGCAAGTGTGAGGTGAAACATGAGAGGAAGTGATGCAGGCAGTATGAGACGTGAGACAGGCAGCATGAGAGCTGATACAAACAGCATGAGAGGTGATGCAGGCAGCATGAGAAATGATGCAGGCAGCATGAGATGATGCAGGCAACATAAGAGGAGATAGTGCAGGCAGCCTCCTCTATACTGGTGGTGGTGTCAAAGCTGAGATCACTCTTAAAAATATTATAAAGATCCCTTTCTAGATGCCTCTGATGCAACTATAGGGATGAGAGAGAGAGAGAGAGAGAGGGATGGGAAGGAGAGTAAATTAGGTAAATAAGAGGAAGTGAAAGGTTTGAATTTATTGAATAAACAGAAATACACTTTCACCAGTACTGAGAGCTTTCTGGAAGAATGTAGGAGGAGGAGGAGGAGGAGGAGGAGGCAGGAAGGAAGGGTAGGAGAAATGGTAAGGAAGAGCTGGGAATATAAGAAAGGATGAGAAAAGAAGGAAGTATTAGGAAATAGAAGCATTATTGCATGTAAACATATTAGTGGACAGACTCAGTACTGTTACACTGTAACAGTATTAGTGGACAGACTCAGTACTGTTACAGTGTAACAGTATTAGTGGACAGACTCAGTATTGTTACAGTATAACAGTATTAGTGGACAGACTCAGTACTGTTACACTGTAACAGTATTAGTGGACAGACTCATTACTGTTACAGTGTAACAGTATTAGTGGACAGACTCAGAACTGTTACAGTATAACAGTATTAGTGGACAGACTCAGTACTGTTACACTGTAACAGTATTAGTGGACAGACTCAGTACTGTTACACTGTAACAGTATTAGTGGACAGACTCATTACTGTTACAGTGTAACAGTATTAGTGGACAGACTCAGACCTGTTACAGTATAACAGTATTAGTGGACAGACTCAGTACTGTTACAGTGTAACAGTATTAGTGGACAGACTCAGAACTGTTACAGTATAACAGTATTAGTGGACAGACTCAGTACTGTTACAGTGTAACAGTATTAGTGGACAGACTCAGTACTGTTACAGTACAACAGTATTAGTGGGCAGACTCAGTACTGTTACACTGTAACAGTATTAGTGGACAGACTCATTACTGTTACAGTGTAACAGTATTAGTGGACAGACTAAGTACTGTTACAGTGTAAGAGTATTAGTGGACAGACTCAGTACTGTTACAGTGTAACAGTATTAGTGGACAGACTCAGTACTGTTACAGTATAACAGTATTAGTGGACAGACTCAGTACTGTTAGTGTAACAGTATTAGTGGACAGACTCAGTACTGTTACAGTGTAACAGTATTAGTGGACAGACTCAGTACTGTTACAGTGTAACAGTATTAGTGGACAGACTCATTACTGTTATATTGTAACAGTATTAATTATATTGTAACAGTATCAGTGTGTGTGTGTGTGTGTGTGTGTGTGTGTGTGTGTGTCTGTGTTTGTTTGTGTGTGTGTGTGTGTGTGTCTGTGTTTGTTTGTGTGTGTGTGTGTGTGTGTGTGTGTGTGTGTGTGTGTGTGTGTGTCTGTGTTTGTTTGTGTGTGTGTGTGTGTGTGTGTGTCTGTGTTTGTTTGTGTGTGTGTGTGTGTGTGTGTGTGTGTGTGTGTGTGTGTGTCTGTGTTTGTTTGTGTGTGTGTGTGTGTGTGTGTGTGTGTGTGTGTGTGTCTGTGTTTGTTTGTGTGTGTGTGTGTGTGTGTGTGCGCGCGTGTTTGTGTGTGTGTTTGCGCTTGTGTGTGTGTGTGTGTCTGTGTTTGTTTGTCTGTGTGTGTGTGTGTGTGTGTGTGTGTGTGTCTGTGTTTGTTTGTCTGTGTGTGTGTGTGTGTGTGTGTGCGCGCGTGTTTGTGTGTGTGTGTGCGCTTGTGTGTGTGTGTGTGTGTGTGTGTGTGTGTGTGTGTGTGTGTGTGTGTGTGTGTGTGTGTGTGTGTGTGTGTGTGTGTGTGTGTGTGTGTGTGTGTGTGTGTGTGTGTGTGTGTGTTTGTTTGTGTGTGTGTGTGTGTGTGTGTGCGCGCGTGTTTGTGTGTGTGTTTGCGCTTGTGTGTGTGTGTGTGTGTGTGTGTGTGTGTGTGTGTGTGTGTGTGTGTGTGTGTGTCTGTGTTTGTTTGTGTGTGTGTGTGTGTGTGTGTGCGCGCGTGTTTGTGTGTGTGTTTGCGCACACACACACACACACACACACACACACACACACACACACACACACACACACACACACACACACACACACACACACACACACACACGAACGTTCGTTTCCCGAGGGCACAATTAAAGGCTGACGACACAGATGTTTGACAGTGGTGTCAGGAATTATGTCTTAAGCCTCATAGTGGATGTTAAGTGGAGCGACCTGGAAGAAAAGTGAGTGAAATAAAGCTCTTTTCAAAGAAATATGTAGAGGATAGTCAAAGTGGATAGGAAGTAAAGAGGCAGGCCCAGGAGCTGGAGCCTGACACTTGCATCATCAAATTGGAGAGCAGAAAATATGGTAAAAGCAGGTAGCATCTCACTTTATGCGACACTACTGAGACAACTATAATTTCTTTCTCTCTCTCTCTCTCTCTCTCTCTCTCTCTCTCTCTCTCTCTCTCTCTCTCTCTCTCTCTCTCTCTCTCTCTCTTTCCATCCTCGACTTCTGAGAACAGTTCTTCCTGAGTTGCATTATTTCTCAGAGGCTGATAGTCGTGGTGCAGTAAACATCTCAGAGGCTGATAGTCATGGTGCAGTAAACATCTCAGAGGCTGATAGTCATGGTGCAGTAAACATCTCAGAGGCTGATAGTCGTGGTGCAGTAAACATCTCAGAGGCTGATAGTCATGGTGCAGTAAACATCTCAGAGGCTGATAGTCATGGTGCAGTAAAACATCTCAGAGGCTGATAGTCATGGTGCAGTAAACATCTCAGAGGCTGATAGTCATGGTGCAGTAAACATCTCAGAGGCTGATAGTCGTGGTGCAGTAAACATCTCAGAGGCTGATAGTCATGGTGCAGTAAACATCTCAGAGGCTGATAGTCATGGTGCAGTAAAACATCTCAGAGGCTGATAGTCATGGTGCAGTAAACATCTCAGAGGCTGATAGTCATGGTGCAGTAAACATCTCAGAGGCTGATAGTCATGGTGCAGTAAACATCTCAGAGGCTGATAGTCATGGTGCAGTAAACATCTCAGAGGCTGATAGTCATGGTGCAGTAAACATCTCAGAGGCTGATAGTCATGGTGCAGTAAACATCTCAGGATTTTATTTTACTGCTGTTATTGACGTTCCTTCACTCTCGCTCTCTCTCCTCACCCTCCCTCATTCTCCTCATCCTCCCTCATTCTCCTGATCCTCCCTCATTCTCCTCACCCTCCCTCATTCTCCCCATCCTCCCTCATTCTCCTCACCTTCCCTCATTCTCCTCACCCTCCCTCATTCTCCTCACCCTCCCTCCCTCTCCTCATCCTCCCACACTCTCACTCCTCACCCTCAAGGAGTATCATACGGTCTTATTGTTCAACTATATCTTAAGGAAAGAGGATCACAGGACTGGAAAGAAGAAACAAATCTGATTTTAGAAGAGGAGAAAATGATAGGATGTAATTTAAGTTTCTTTATGTACAGCAACATGTATAGTTACTCTAATTTATGTGACTACAGTTATTACTAACATATGTGTAAATTACCCACCAGGATAACCCAAATAAAAGTTGGACGAAGTGACTTTTTTTCCGTGGGAACGAGAGCTAAATGAAGGCAGAGGAGAAAACTTGAACCAAAAGTAGAAGTGTAAACAGGAACATAATATGCCCATGATGGTTCGTGCAGAGGCGCAGAGGATAAAAGTACAAGATTGTGGAAGAAATATTGGCTGCAAAGATGTCAGATAATAGAAAATTGAGAAGAAGAGCCAGAAACGAATACCGATGGTTAACAAGAGAGGCTCAACCACAAGTTGAGAATAATATGACATTGAATGCGAAATGTTAGCCAGAGTTACTATACAGTCAAATTAGAAAGAAGACAACACAAAGGACCAGGTAATAAACCTGAAGACGAAAGGAAGGAGTTCATTAGAAACAACCAGGTGACCTGCGAGGAACTGAACAAAAGATTTATGGAAATATTTTTAGTTTAAACAGGAACACTGCCAAAGAATCTAAGAGGAAGACCGCACTAACAAGTGCTGGATGCGGTACACGCAACAGAATAAGTGAAGAGACTTCTGATAACTAGATACCTCAAAGGCTGTGGGACCAGAAAACATTTCTGTGGGTTCTTAGACAGAGAGGCCAGAAGATCTGTGAACCACTAGCAGCAGTCTTAATAATAATTATAATCTTTATTTCTACAAGTACATGTAAATCTTATACAGACTTAGCTGACATCAGTGACATACTACTAAACAGACAACCCCTTGTTATGCACAGCATTTCAGGCAATTTAGGTCAATTTTGTTCCAGTGAAACTGACGTGCAGTGTATGCATGTTTACGGAAAAGGATATTGGGAGAAGAGTAGAGAAGCACCAGAGAAAGAGCTGATTTATAAATAATAGTCAGCAGTTGTAGAGATGATAAAGCCTGCCCCACAAATCTCCTAGCTTTTCATTACAAGGTAACGAAATTTAGGAAACAGAGAGAGAGAGCAAGAGAGAGAGAGAGAAAGAGAGAGAGAGAGAGAGAGAGAGAGAGAGAGAGAGAGAGAGAGAGAGAGAGAGAGAGAGAGAGAGAGAGAGAGAGAGAGAGAGAGGGAGAGGGAGATCATATATACCCAGGATGACTCGAGTATGGAACACATTCGTACAGCATTATGATGTCAACGAGATAAAGTCAGTTGATCAAATGAAAATGCTGGCCCACAGATGGCTCCAACTTCATCCTGTTCCCTACTTGTATTGTCAATAAAGTTAGGAATCCATAACCTGTAAATAGCTTGCAAATAAAGTTAGGGATCTTTAACCTTGTCAAACCCTATGTAAAAGAGCGAGAGAGAGAGAGAGAGAGAGAGAGAGAGAGAGAGAGAGAGAGAGAGAGAGAGAGAGAGAGAGAGAGAGAGAGAGAGAGAGAGAGATAGAGAGACAGAGAGAGAGAGAGAGAGAGAGAGAGAGAGAGAGAGGAGGGGGTATGTATACAGTATAATACTTCATTTGGACATGATACATAGTTGTACAAGGAATTATAGTAGTTGGGTGTACATGCTAAAAGCCCCTTGTATGCAGAGCATTATGGGCAGGCTTAAAATTAACTTAAAATTAGCTAAACAATGATAGATTCAGTGGTAAAAATTACCGTAAACAATTTACAATATGAAGTACAATTGAGTATTTGAAACAATGAAGTTTAAACATATCGATTTTGAAGCATTGTAGGTGTAAGTTTGTTGTATTACAATGTATAACATGAGATGACCAGTGTACTATTAGTTGTCTTGAAGTTTTAAGATTTAAGTAAATGGGGGATTTATTGGTAAAGTTAAATATTGAGTATCGACTATTTAGCCCAGAGTGAGTAAGTGGTTTTTCAGAAGAATGTTAAATTGATTTTCAGACCAGGCTACTTTAGTATTTTCTGGTAATAAATTCCAAATTTTGGGGCCCTTTATGTGCAGAAAGTTTTTACACTGTGATATGGACACAGGGTACATCAAAATGAGATCTGTGTCTTGTGTTATGGTCGTGTGTCCTGTTAAGGTTGTTGAGGAGAAGTTTGAGTGGAGGGTTTATGTTTGCGTGTATTCTATGTATGTAGTAGGCACATCAGTAAGTGTGGATGTTCTTTATGGTGAGCAAATTTAGACTTTTCAATGGAGGTGGAGTATGCTGTTGCGGGTGGGAATTTATCATTCTACCTGCAGCCTTTTGCTGGGTTATTAGTGGTCTTAGATGATTTAATGTTGTTGATCCCCATGAACAAATTCCATAGGTGAGATAAGGGTAGATGAGTGAATGATACAGTGCAAGGAGAGCTGATTGTGGAAATAGTACCGTATCTTTGATATGTCAAGGTGGATTCCTAGGAATTTTCCCTCTGTGAGTCTTGTGATGGGTGATCCATTTAGTGTTATGTTAAGTGGAACATTTGCAGCTCTGGTTCCACTCTGAATGAAGTAGGCTTTCTAAGTATTTAGGGTAAGTTCATTAGTCACAATCCAGGTAGATATTTTCTGTATATCATCATTGACAGTGTTGGCGAGTATGACTGGGTTTGGGTGGGAGAAGACGTATGTAGTGTCATCTGCAAATAATATGGGTTTGAGTAGCTGCGATGCATTTAGTTGGTCATTGATGTAGATGAGAAAGAGGAATGATCCAAGGACACTTCCCTGTGGGACTCCTACTGTGATTGGTGGTGTGGAAGTGTCTGCACCATTTGTGTACATGTATTGGCTTCTGTTACCAAGGTATGTCTTTAGGTAGCTGATGGAATGGTCTCTTATACCATAGTGTGTTAATTTAGTGAGCAGCAATTCATAGTCAACTGTATCAAAAGCTTTACATACGTCAATGAAAATTCCCAGTGGGACTTCTTTCTCCTCGAGAGTGGTATATATTAGTTCTAGCATGTGTATAATAGCATCATTTGCGCGTTTATTAATCCTGAATCCAAACTGACAGGGGTTTAGTATGTTGTTTGAGATGAGATAGGAATAGATCCGTCTATGAATAATTTTTCAAAGATTTTAGAGAGTAGTGGTTAGTTAGAAATTGGTCTATAGTATTCAAGTCGGCTTGATCACCTCCTTTCTGGATTGGGGTAACCCTCGGTATTTTGAAAACTACTGGGAAGGTGGAGGTTTCAATGGATTTGTTAAAGAGTGTTGCAATAATTGGTAACAGTACTTGTGAAGGTTTTTTGTACATAAAAGTAGGCAAGTTGTTTATGTCTCCTGCCTAGTTTTTAAGGGTGTTGATAATGAGCGAGACCTCTGCTGGATTGGTTGGAGCTAGGAATAGTGTATGCGGGGAGGTGCCTGTGAGGTAGTCTGATGGACGGGTGTTTGAGCTTGGTATTTTGCTTGCTAGATTCTTTCCTATGGTGGAGAAGAAAACATTGAGTCTGCTGTTTCAGTTGGATGGACTGTATATGTTTGGACTGTAAGTGTGGAAAATACTGTATATTTTCCAAAAATACAGTGTATTTGTATGTAAATTAGTTAAAAAAATTAATTTGTAAACAAATAAAGAACCAGCGAGAGTGGTGAGCATCGCTGGGAAAGGAGGGCCGCCATTGGTTTTGAACTGGGCAAGAGAACGTTAGTGGAAATCGGAAGAATTTTCGTCGCTCTAGAGGTTAAATTGTGTTTAAAACCTCTCAAATAGGAGCCAAAATTGTTGGATTTGCAGTCCTGCAGAACGTGAGAATTAGGCGACTGGACAGGACTCTCTAATTAGATGGGAATAAGATAAATTAACCCAGGTGATGTCTATTTATGTTGAAATTCTGACCAGTATTTTCTTCATATTTTAGGCAGAGGTTTGTGTATGACACACCAAGTAATCTCCAGACAAATTGGCGAGTGTTATTATTATAAATTCTCCTTCAATGTATATGTGGTCATTTATTAAATTTAACATACAGTCCACATATTTATATTAATGTTGTACCAGAATTCCTGGTGATGCATATTTCATTAGAAATTAATATAGGTCCAGAGTTACTTATGGAGATATGAGTGGAGTATGTATCGAAGGAGGACATTTTTTTGCGATCTAGGATGTCCAAAAATTCCTACATGTCTCTGTAACCTTGATAAAGAATAATTATCTTTGCTAGTTTTATAAAATTACTAGTATGTATCTAATGAGATTCATCCAATTAATTTTAGCTTTCCACATAGTTGCCTATTGGTCCTTGATCAAACCAGATATAATTAGTGAAGTCATTAATTAGTGAATTAATTACTTAATAATTATATGTGAAATGACAGGAGGAAGTGGATGTTAAGTCCACAAATTTACTTAATGTGTAGTGGATTATAATTACTTCAATAATAATTTTGCTAAGCTCAAGTGTAGCTAGGATTTATATTAATGTATTTAAAATTTATATTATAATTTCCTTACATGTAATTGCTAAGCTCAAGTGTAGCTAGGATTTATATTAATGTATTTAAAATTTATATTATAATTTCCTTACAAGTAATTGCTAAGCTCAAGTGTAGCTAGGATTTATATTAATGTATTTAAAATTTATATTATAATTTCCTTACATGTAATTGCTAAGCTCAAGTGTAGCTAGGATTTATTCAAAGGTAAGTTGTAATATTTACTTTTATAAAGTGCATAATTAAATACATAATCAGTGTTATTAATTAAGTTGAATTTAATACATTGCACCATGGGTGAAAATAAGAAAATTAATGTAGAGGACAAGCCCATGGAATTTAGAGCAAAGAAAGCATCATTACAGGCTAGAAAAGGTCATGTAACAAAGTCATATAATAAATGTTTGGAATTAATGAATCAGAAAACTGTGAATACTGATGTTTTTAAATTGTATTTAGATGCTTTGAGGAATAGATATAATTCATACAAATTATATTATAAAAAATATGAATGAGATTTGTTAGTAAATTGTGCAGGTGAGACAGAAATGGATCTTATGATTAACCAGTATTATGAATTAGAAGAAAAAATTCTTTATTGTAAAAGTCAGGCTTTGAATAAATTAAAAGGTGTAAACCAGGCAGTTAATCTGTTCCAATAAATAAGATGTCTTTGCCAAAACTTCCAGAATTATGTTTACCTGTATTTAATCCAGGAGAAAATTGGGAGGAGTTTTGGTCAATTTTTAAAGTAACTGTGCATGATAGGAGTGACCTAGCCTGTGTAACTAAATTATTTTACCTCAAAGGACAGATAAGAGGAGATGCTCACATGCTCATACAAGCCTTTCCCAATGTAGATGTTTCTTACAAGGAAGCAGTTGACTTGTTGAAGGTCACTTATGACAATATAGAACAAAGTAGGTTGGATCTAGTAACTATCATTGTTAATTTAAAAACTCCAGATCACACCTACAAAGGTTCACAGCAATTTAGAGTTAAACTGGAGAGTACTCTCAAAACTTTAAGTAATAAATATAATCTGAATGAATCAGACTGGTTATTGAGTGCCATTGTACAGAATAAATTAAGCTGTTAAACAGCTGAGTGGCTCTTGAACAAGTATCACAAAGGTTATTTTGGTCTGGAGGAAATAAGACTAGGTCTACAAGAATTAATTGTTCAGTTGCAGACCAGCCAACTAACTCATTTTAAAGATGCAACACATAATAACTCTGAGGTATCTGTCAAGTTTCACAAAGGGAAAAATTATCCCAATGTTTATAATCAAAATTCGTCTCCTAAAAAGAGTTGCATAGGTGCATATCAAGTAGCATGAATCAGAAATAATGATTCTCCACAAGGTAAGAAGAATAAGTACCCTCCTAAGAGTAGTCCAGTTAATAAGAAACAAGTCAAAGAAAAGAGAGATTGTCTTTTCTGCAAGGGTACTCATTTTTCTAAGAATTGCAATGCATACAATTCATGGAATGATAAAGTTAAAAGATTGGAAGAACTTGACAGATGTATCAGATGGCTAGGTAATCACAATGTAAAGGATTGTTATGCCAAATTAATCAGCTGTTATCAATGTCACAAAGGGAGACACCATATAATCATGTGTAAGGGTCTATATGATAATGTTGATAATAATGATAATGTTGACAATCCTGACACAACAGTAGCTAATGTAAAAATTGCTGCTAATGTTAATAATGAGGGTTTTGCTGAAGTAGCCTTACCTGTGTTACAGGTAAAAGTTGATGATAAAAGGCATAAATAAAAAAATGTAACTGCATTATTAGACCAGGGATCGCAGCGTACTTTCATAAAATGTAAATGTCTTAATGGGATGAAGGTACAAATGGGAGATCCTACAACTCTAAAATTATCTGGTTTACTCTCAGATAAAAGGGATCAAGTTCATGACACTGTTTATGTAACTGTCAGTTTGGACAATGAGAAAAAACGTATTAATGTAGTAATTGTAGGTAGGCTCCCAGAGAAAATATCTACAATAGGGCTTAGTAAAGCTACAGAAAGACTTTCACTTAATGTAAATTTAGCACCTTCTGGTGTAAATGATGATTCTGTAGGCCCAATAAATATTTTGATAGTGACTATTATGCCTCCTTTGGAATGGGTATGGTAAAGAAATGTGGTGTCACCCTTTTAAAGACTGCAGGAGGTCAAGTAATGGATGGTAGGATTCCTCGTAATAATACTTCATGACTAGAGGAAACTACAAATACCGTAACTGTGTGTCTTACTCATGAAATCGTGCCCCAGTATAATTCTTCCATAGAGGATGGTGTTGAGCCAGTGTCTAAATTGTGGGAATTAGACAGCATTGGAATAAATGTAAAGGAAGAAATTCCAGACGAATCTTTTACTCGGGAACAGTACCTGAGAGATGTAAAATTTGAATCTGGAAAATACTGGGTACGACTTCCGTGGAGACTGAACCATCCAGAATTGCCCACTAATTACAGAATGGCATATGGACAATTAAAGGCTCAGCTCCGCGAACTGAGTAAGACACCAGAATTGTTAACTGCCTATAATGATATAATTACTGAACAATTAATAAATTTATAGAAGAGGTACCTCCTGAGCAAGCCAAAATTTATGGTCGCTATTTGCCACATCACGGAGTGAAGAAGGATTCTAAGACCACTCCTCTGAGGATTGTGTTTAATTGTAGTGCCAGGAGTAACAAAAATGTACCTAGTTTAAATGACTGTTTGATGACAGGTCCGTCGTTGACGGAAAAATTAGGAGATATCTCATTAAATTTCAGGGTGAAGAATTATGCCTTTACGGCTGACATAAGTAAAGCTTTTCTAAGAGTGGGTTTACAAGAGGCTGACCGGGATTGTACCCGCTTCTTATGGCCTAAGAATTCTATTGACCCACTTAGCCCTCTGAAAACCTTTCGCTTAAGGAGCATGTTATTTGGTGCTACATCCAGTCCGTTCATACTTCAAGCGACGATAAATGCACACCTTAATCGTACGGGAAGTCCATTGAGTAAAGTAATGAGCAAACAATTTTGTGTGAACAATTTCCTGGGTGTGACGTCAACCGAAGAGGAACTGTTAATGACTTATGGAGAGGCTAATAAAATAATGCAAAGTGCAAATATGCCTCTGGGGGAATGGAATAGTAATTCGTCCAAATTAAAGGACAAAATAAAGTACGTGGTTACTCTACTGTGGAGAAATCGAGAGGACCCTATAGTGGCGTAGCCATCTTAGTTAAATTAGGCTATGCATATAGAAATATTCATGTTGATGAAGATAACATTCTTGCAATCGAACTGACGACGTCTGATGGCGAACTATTGATAGGAACTGGATATTTTCCCCCGAGACAACAATATATAGAGTCAATTCCTCTACATAGGATATTAAGCAGAAATATTCCAACAATTCTAGCAGGAGATTTTAATGCTCATCACCCTGCCCTCTTTAACTGTGGAGTTGGTAATCCACTGGGTGACTTGAAAGGAAAACAACTATTTAATATCATGACAGCCAGAAACTTGTCATTTCAAGGCCCATTCTTTAAATCGTATATTAGTCCTCATCCAGGGACACCAGATATAGCCCTGACAAACAGAGACTGTGACATCTTCCACTGTCGTATATCTCCTGGTGGAAACGTAGGATCTGACCATATACCTGTTATAATGCAACTACAAACTTCTCCATTTAGAATACCTGTACCTCCTAAACCCAATCTTAACACCCTAGGATTTGACCCCTTCAGGGCATATCTGGGTGAGGATGAAATTGTGTCATTGGAAAATCTGCCTTCCACTGCAATTGACGACGAGATCAGGTCCCTTCACAATCGAATAATTGATGCTACTAATGCAACTTGCCAATTAGCTTCCACAAATATCTACCAACAATATAAGCCTACGAGGGAAATTAGAAACGGTATGAGAAATTATCAAACAGAATGTCGAAGGCATCTTCAAACGCGGCAACCACCAGTAGCTACATTGTATAGCTTGAGGCAAGAATTAATTAACATGATTAGTCATCATAAACGTGACTTATGGAAATTGCTAGTTTTAAAAGCTAACCAGTATAAACGAGAGCCTGCAAAATTTTGGAGTAAGATTTGTCAACTTTTAGGTGCAAAACACAAGGCTCCTACCTACCTAATTCATACCTTCACTGATGATGAAGAGGTTGAGATTAAACTTGATGATCCACAGGACCAGGCTAATTTGGTGGGTGATGTATGGGAGAAAATTCTCTCCCACAATAACAGTCGTCGATTTAATAATAATCACTATCAGTTGGCCAATGAATGGAGAGATGAGAACTTAACTGATCTACAACCACTACCTTCCATCGATACATCAACTCTTGAAGATACCCACCCGCTTACTAGACCTAACACACTACTTGAGATGAGTCATTTTATTGGAAGAATGTGAAATAGAGCTCCTGGTCTCTCTGGAATAACAATGAAACAAAGTTCCTACCCAGAAATTGTAAAAAGTCTTTGGTTAATATCTTTAATGCCATCTTGACCTCCGGACATCTTTCAGTTGTTTTTAAGACTGCTAGGATGATCTTTCTTGCTAAACCCAATAAAAACATCCATCAGCCAGAAAACTATAGACTTATATCCTTACTTGAAGTCACTGGGAAAGTTTTTGTAAAGATCATTTCCAACAGATTGAACTACTATATGGAGTTTAATCACTTTTTACTGAAAAACAGTTTGGCTTTAGGACACATAGAGGTGCCCATCATGCAATAAATATTATTTTTGATACTGTAGCAAGTCTGAAACATCAGGGCAATCTTGTCCTAATTGCCACCAGAGATGTTCATAAAGTTTTTGATAGCTTATGGCATGATGGTCTTATATACAAACTTATTGACCTACCTGACCATAACTGGACCTTTCTCAGATTTATATATAACTTCTTAACTCAAAGAAAAATCGTTACTACCTTTCATGGCAAGTCAACAGAGCCTTTTATACCGACGCTGGTGTCCCACAAGGTTCTTGTCTTAGTCCAGTTCTATTCAATATTTATGTGAATGATCTTCCTCAACCAGAGTTTAATGATACAATTATAACGCAATTTGCAGATGATGTTATCCATGTCGTCTCGTCAACTCCTGTAACAGAAAAATACAAATATGAAAGCGTCAGAGAAAAAATGAATATTGAACTTCGTCGAAAAGAAATGGAGAATTACGACTAACCTTGACAATGTCCTGGTTAGCACGATAGGATGTTTTACATCAACCATCGAAGATAAGGGAGGTATCTCCATTAGAGGTACACCTGTAGCCATTAGAAATCCTAACAAGATCCTGGGATATGAAATAGACAGGCTGCTCCACTCAACATCTCACTTCAATAAAAAGATCAACATAGCCATAGCCGGTCTTAGCAATCTCTTGAGATTTAATCAAGCCCCTTCACATGTCAAAAAAAATCTGTATAAAATGGTGATAAGACCAATACTCGAATACCCATGTGTCTCAATGTCGTTAACAAAGACCAACATGCTAAAGTTGCAACGGGTCCAGAATAGTGCTCTCAGCTTTATTACGGGCACCAGGAGGAGAGACGGAGTCAAAATGGCAGAGTTACACGTACAACAGGATAGTACTGCCTTAAATGTATGCCTTGATACGCTGAAGAAGAAACAACTCTATGCAATGCTAGAACTCTACATACCAGATAGAGAACATCCTCTCCAAGTTGAAAATACTACTGACTATATCATTAATACTCCCCCTCACAGGACCCAAAGAATGACTCTCCCACAGAGGCTGCGTCGCTTCATCCATAAAGACGATTACCATCGACCAATGATCTTGAGCAACCTCCCTGCAGATGAAGATGATTGGGTAACACCACAACCCTTCTATGACTACTAAGAAAATTATGGCCCCTAATTAGGCAGATATCTTGTATAACACTTCTACTTCTACATCTACTGTTATAAATATGCTACATTTACTATGGCGGGACACCACCTTGAAAGAAGCTAACGTGTCAAGTAATTCTTTACGAACTGTCCAGATTACCGCCTTGTCATTTAAATATTCGTTATGTAATCGAAAAAAAAAGCAATTGCAACTTGTATATCTACTACCAATTCAGAGTCATGTACCTATATATCGGTTATATCTATGTGACTCTGATGGGTTAGTATTATACCTCTTCAGGAATATTCTATTATTTCACATACACTTTTTAAATTGCACCAAAGTGGTTGTGCCACTTACCTTTTATATCATACCTTACTTCCCCCTCCCACCCCTTTCCAATATTTCTATCCTTACCCATCCTTCTTCCTTACCCATCTTACCAAAGATTCTGATCATAAGAATCGAATCGAATTGGGATTAACCTGGGATACTGAGAGAGATTTGTTAATGTTAAAACCTAATAATTACAGTATGCCTAATAAATTAACTAGAAGAATCTTGCTTGCTGAAATTTCCAAATGTTTTGATCCACTAGGCTTAGTGTCACCCCTTAGTATAAGAGAGAAATTGTTAGTACAAGAAGCATGGAAGCTTAAATGTGCTTAGGATGAAACTCTACCTGAGGAATTCATTAACAGGTGGGATGAATTAATTGGTGATAATGAAAAAATTCCAATGTTGGAGTTCCCATGCTAGGTGGCCAATCCAGATGGGAAAAATATAATCCACATTTTTTGCAATGCTTCAAAATTGGGGTATAGAGCAGTTGCTTACCATCAATGCAATAGTGTTATTTCTCTTGTTATGTCTAAGGCTAAAGTGTCTCCAATTAAATCACATACCTTACCTCAGTTGGAATTAACAGCCATTTATGTAGGTGTCAAATTAGCTAATTATATAGCAAATAAGTTGCAGGAGATAAATATTAGCGGCACTGTAATTTGGTCTGAAAATGAGGTATCCTTACAATGGATTCGTAATGGAAACAGTAAAATTGTGTACGTACAAAACAGAGCCGCTGAAATTAATCAGATGCAAGAGAAGTATAATAGTTTGGGTCAGCATATGTTAACATTTAATCATATACCTGGTGAGGAGAATCCAGCTGATTTCTTGTCTCGAGGTTTATCTTATGCTAAATTTGTAAATGCTGTATCATGGTTTAAAGGACGTAGCTGGTTGGTAAATAAAGTCAATTGGCCTGTACAAAAGGTGTATATTGCTCCTGTTGAAATTACTGTGACCACCGCTCCAATAGTTTGTCCTTCCTTAGCCATTGATATACACAGATATTCTTCTTTAACCAAACTAATCAATGTAACTAAGTTGATGTTTAAATTTCTAAACAAGATGAATATCTCATATAAGTTTTCATATCATCTTGAATATTGGATAAAGAGGGTACAGAAAGAAATCTACGGAAATGAGATAAAATTAATGATGGAAAGAAAAATTGTTAAAGGTTCCATAATAGAGAAACTGGGGCTGTATTTAGAGAATAATGTAGTTAGGTGCAGAGGTAGGTTACAAAATGCTGAATTGGGTGATTATGCTAAACACCCTATCTTACTGCCCAGAACTCATCATCTAACAATTTTGATTGTTTTAAATGCTACACTGAGAGTAAAAGGTAGATGGGATACATGGAGAATAGAAGCATCAGGGAAGAGAGAGGTGAAGGTTTATAAACTAAAAGAGGAGGCAGTTAGGGTAAGATATAAACAGCTATTGGAGGATAGATGGGCTAATGAGAGCATAGGCAATGGGGTTGAAGAGGTATGGGGTAGGTTTAAAAATGTAGTGTTAGAGTGTTCAGCAGAAGTTTGTGGTTACAGGAAAGTGGGGGCGGGAGGGAAGAGGAGCGATTGGTGGAATGATGATGTAAAGAGAGTAGTAAGGGGGAAAAAGTTAGCATATGAGAAGTTTTTACAAAGTAGAAGTGATGCAAGGAGGGAAGAGTATATGGAGAAAAGAGAGAGGTTAAGAGAGTGGTGAAGCAATGTAAAAAGAGAGCAAATGAGTGGGTGAGATGCTATCAACAAATTTTGTTGAAAATAAGAAAATGTTTTGGAGTGAGATTAACAAGTTAAGAAAGCCTAGAGAACAAATGGATTTGTTAGTTAAAAATAGGAGAGGAAAATTATTAAATGGAGAGTTAGAGGTATTGGGAAGATGGAGGGAATATTTTGAGGAATTGTTAAATGTTGATGAAGATAGGGCAGCTGTGATTTCATGTATAGGGCAAGGAGGAATAACATCTTGTAAGAGTGAGGAAGAGCCAGTTGTGAGTGTGGGGGAAGTTCGTGAGGCAGTAGGTAAAATGAAAGGGGGTAAGGCAGCTGGGATTGATGGGATAAAGATAGAAATGTTAAAAGCAGGTAGGGATATAGTTTTGGAGTGGTTGGTGCTATTATTTCATAAATGTATGGAAGAGGGTAAGGTACCTAGGGATTGGCAGAGAGAATGCATAATTCCTTTGTATAAAGGAAAAGGGGACAAAAGAGAGTGCAAAAATTATAGGGGGATAAGTCTGTTAAGTATACCTGGTAAAGTGTATGGTAGAGTTATTATTGAAAGAATTAAGAGTAAGACATAGAATAGGATAACAGATGAACAAGGAGGCTTTAGGAAAGGTCGGGGATGTGTGGACCAGGTGTTTACAGTGAAACATATAAGTGAACAGTATTTAGATAAGGCTAAAGAGGTCTTTGTGGCATTTATGGATTTGGAAAAAGCGTATGACAGGGTGGATAGGGGGGCAATGTGGCAGATGTTGCAGGTGTATGGTATAGGAGGTAGGTTACTGAAAGCAGTGAAGAGTTTTTATGAGGATAGTGAGGCTCAAGTTAGAGTATGTAGGAAAGAGGGAGATTATTTCTCAGTAAAAGTAGGCCTTAGACAAGGATGTGTGATGTCACCATGGTTGTTTAATATATTTATAGATGGGGTTGTAAGAGAAGTAAATGTGATGGTCTTGGCAAGAGGCATGGAGTTAAAAGATAAAGAATCACACATAAAGTGGGAGTTGTCACAGTTGCTCTTTGCTGATGATACTGTGCCCTTGGGAGATTCTGAAGAGAAGTTGCAGAGGTTGGAGGATGAGTTTGGTAGGGTATGTAAAAGAAGAAAATTAAAGGTGAATACAGGAAAGAGTAAGGTTAAGAGGATGACAAAAAGATTAGGTGAGGATAGATTGGATACCTGATTGGAGGGAGAGAGTATGGAGGAGGTGAATGTATTCAGATATTTGGGAGTGGAGGTGTCAGCGGATGGGTCTATGAAAGATGAGGTGAATCAAAGAATTGGTGAGGGGAAAAGGGTGAGCAGTGCACTTAGGAGTCTGTGGAGAAAAAGAACTTTGTCATTGGAGGAAAAGAGGGAAATGTATGAGAGTATAGTTTTACCAACACTCTTGTATGGGTGTGAAGCATGGGTGATGAATGTTGCAGCAAGGAGAAGGCTGGAGGCAGTGGAGATGTCATGTCTGAGGGCAATGTGTGGTGTGAATATAATATAGAGAATTCATAGTTTGGAAGTTAGGAGGAGGTGTGGGATTGACAAAACTGTTGTCCAGAGGGCTGAGGAAGGGTTGCTGAGGTGGTTCGGACATGTAGAGAGAATGGAGCAAAACAGAATGACTTCAAGAGTGTATCAGTCTGTAGTGGAAGGAAGGTGGGGTAGGGGTCGGCCTAGGAAAGGTTGGAGGGAGGGGGTAAAAGAGGTTTAGTGTGCAAGGGGCTTGGACTTCCAGCAGGCATGTGTAATCGTGTTTGATAGGAGTGAATAGAGACAAATGGTTTTTAATACTTGCTGTGCTGTTGGAGTGTGAGCAAAGTAGCATTTATGAAGGGATTCAGGGAAACCGGCAGGCCGTACTTGAGTCCTGGAGATGGGAAGTACAGCGCCTGCACTCTGAAGGAGGGGTGTTAATGTTGCAGTTTAAAAACTGTAGTGAAAATTGATACTGAATGGCATCGAACATTGTGGCCTCTGGGCAAAGTATTGACATTGTACGCAGATGCACAAGGTGTTGTGCGGAATGTCAAAGTGTTTTGTAGTGGCCAGGAAAGTTTATGTATGATTAATAAATTGATTCCCTTTGAATTAAATGGTATTCAGTCAACTGTAAATGAAAATCTAAGGGACATTGACTCGACTGATATTGAAGATAATGCTGACCAAGTGATGCAGGAAGATTAAATTGTAGTAAGACCTACTAGGAAAACAGCCACTCAAGCCAGAACTGGCTGGAATCGTCTCCTAGAGGAAGGAGTAATTTGAGTTGTTTATCAACGAACTCCGCCCAGCCACAGTGCGGAAAATACTGTATATTTTCCGAAAATTCAGTGTATTTGTATGTAAATTGATGGAATATATTGTAGTTAATAAAAATTAATTTGTAAATAAAGAACCAGCAAGAGTGGTAAGCTTCGTTGGGAAAGGAGGGTTGCCATTGTTTTTGAACTGGGCAAGAGAACGTTAAGATAAGAGATAAGATAAGATTTCGTTCGGATTTTTAACCCTGGAGGGTTAGCCACCCAGGATAACCCAAGAAAGTCAGTGCGTCATCGAGGACTGTCTAACTTATTTCCATTGGGGTCCTTCATCTTGTCCCCCAGGATGCGACCCACACCAGTCGACTAACACCCAGGTACCTATTTGCTGCTAGGTGAACAGGACAACAGGTGTAAGGAAACTTGTCGAAATGTTTCCACCCGCCGGGAATCGAACTCGGGCCCTCCGTGTGTGAAGCGGGAGCTTTAGCCACCAGGCCACTGGGCCACCCGGTGGAAATTGTAAGAATTTTCGTCGCTCTAGAGGTTAAATTGTGTTTAAAACCTCTCAAATAAGAGTCGAAATTATTGGATTTGCAGTCCTGCAGAATGTGAGAATTAGGCGACTGGACAGGACTCACTAATTAGATGGGAATAGTATAAATTCACCCAGGTGATGTCTATGTTGAAATTCTGGCCAGTATTTTCTTCATATTTTAGGCAAGGGTTTGTGTATGACACACCAAGTAATCTCCAGACAAATTGGTGAGTGTTATTATTATAAATTCTCCTTTGATGTATATGTAGTCATTTATTAAATTTAACATACAGTCCACATATATTAATGTTGTACCAGAATTCCTGGTGATGTATATTTCATTTGAAATTAATATAGGTCCAGAGTGACTTGTGGAGACATGAGTGGAGTAGGTATCGAAGGAGTACATTTTTTTGCGATCTAGGATGTCCAAAAATTCCTACATGTCTCTGTAACCTTGATAAAGAATAATTATCTTTGTTACTTTTATAAAATTACTAGTATGTATCTAATGAGATTCATCCAGGTAATTTTAATTTTTCATAGTAAGAAAGTGTTAGATATAGTACCTCACAGAGATTGGTGAAAAAGAGGAACAGGAAGGAACACCGGGAAAACACTATTGTGGATCAAGGAATACTTAACAGGAAGGAAATAACGAGAGTTTGACGAGTGGAGTTCTACAAGGGATCACTTTACACTGTTTTGTGTGTGTGAGTGTGCGTACTCACCTATTTGTACTCACCTATTTGTGGTTGCAGGGGTCGAGTCACAGCTCCTGGCCCCGCCTCTTCGCTGATTGTGTGTGTGTGTGTGTGTGTGTGTGTGTGTGTGTGTGTACTCACCTAGTTGTACTCACCTAGTTGAGGTTGCGGGGGTCGAGTCCGAGCTCCTGGCCCCGCCTCTTCACTGATCGCTACTAGGTCACTCTCCCTGAGCCGTGAGCTTTATCGTACCTCTGCTTAAAGCTATGTATGGATCCTGCCTCCACTACATCGCTTCCCAAACTATTCCACTTACTGACTACTCTGTGGCTGAAGAAATACTTCCTAACATCCCTGTGATTCATCTGTGTCTTTAGCTTCCAACTGTGTCCCCTTGTTACTGTGTCCAATCTCTGGAACATCCTGTTTTTGTCCACCTTGTCAATTCCTCTCAGTATTTTGTATGTCGTTATCATGTCCCCCCTATCTCTCCTGTCCTCCAGTGTCGTCAGGTTGATTTCCCTTAACCTCTCCTCGTAGGACATACCTCTTAGCTCTGGGACTAGTCTTGTTGCAAACCTTTGCACTTTCTCTAGTTTCTTTACGTGCTTGGCTAGGTGTGGGTTCCAAACTGGTGCCGCATACTCCAATATGGGCCTAACGTATACGGTGTACAGGGTCCTGAACGATTCCTTATTAAGATGTCGGAATGCTGTTCTGAGGTTTGCTAGGCGCCCATATGCTGCAGCAGTTATTTGGTTGATGTGCGCTTCAGGAGATGTGCCTGGTGTTATACTCACCCCAAGATCTTTTTCCTTGAGTGAGGTTTGTAGTCTCTGACCCCCTAGACTGTACTCCGTTTGCGGCCTTCTTTGCCCTTCCCCAATCTTCATGACTTTGCACTTGGTGGGATTGAACTCCAGGAGCCAATTGCTGGACCAGTTCTGCAGCCTGTCCAGATCCCTTTGTAGTTCTGCCTGGTCTTCGATCGAGTGTATTCTTCTCATCAACTTCACGTCATCTGCAAACAGGGACACCTCAGAGTCTATTCCTTCCGTCATGTCGTTCACAAATACCAGAAACAGCACTGGTCCTAGGACTGACCCCTGCGGGACCCCGCTGGTCACAGGTGCCCACTCTGACACCTCGCCACGTACCATGACTCGCTGCTGTCTTCCTGACAAGTATTCCCTGATCCATTGTAGTGCCTTCCCTGTTATCCCTGCTTGGTCCTCCAGTTTTTGCACCAATCTCTTGTGTGGAACTGTGTCAAACGCCTTCTTGCAGTCCAAGAAAATGCAATCCACCCACCCCTCTCTCTCTTGTCTTACTGCTGTCACCATGTCATAGAACTCCAGTAGGTTTGTGACACAGGATTTCCCGTCCCTGAAACCATGCTGGCTGCTGTTGATGAGATCATTCCTTTCTAGGTGTTCCACCACTCTTCTCCTGATAATCTTCTCCATGATTTTGCATACTATACATGTCAGTGACACTGGTCTGTAGTTTAATGCTTCATGTCTGTCTCCTTTTTTAAAGATTGGGACTACATTTGCTGTCTTCCATGCCTCAGGCAATCTCCCTGTTTCGATAGATGTATTGAATATTGTTGTTAGGGGTACACATAGCGCCTCTGCTCCCTCTCTCAATACCCATGGGGAGATGTTATCTGGCCCCATTGCCTTTGAGGTATCTAGCTCACTCAGAAGCCTCTTCACTTCACTGTGTGTGTGTGTGTGTGTGTGTGTGTGTGTATGTGTGTGTGTGTGTGTACTCACCTATTTGTGGTTGCAGGGGTCGAGTCCTAGCTCCTGGCCCCCTCCTCTTCGCCGGTTGCTACTGGGCCCTCTCTCTCCCCACTCCATGAACTTTATCATACTCGTCTTAAAACTATGTATGGTTCCTGCCTCCACTACATCACTTTCTAGGCTATTCCACTGCCTGACAACTCTATGACTGAACAAATACTTCCTAATATCTCTCTGACTCATCTGTGTCTTCAACTTCCAATTGTGACCTCTTGTTCCTGTGTCCCCTCCCTGGAACATCCTGTCTTTGTCCACCTTGTCTATTCAATGCAGTATTTTATATGTTGTTATCATGTCTCCCCTGACCCTCCTGTCCTCTAGTGTCGTCAGGCCAATTTCCCTTAACCTTTCTTCATAAGACATTCCCCTTAGCTCTGGAACTAACCTTGTCGCAAACCTTTGCACTTTCTCTAGTTCCTTGACGTGCCTTATCAAGTGCGGGTTCCAAACAGGTGCTGCATACTCCAGTGTGGGCCTGACGTACACGGTGTACAGTGTGTTGAACGATTCCTTATCAAGGTATCGGAACGCTGCTCTCAGGTTTGCCAGGCGCCCATATGCTGCAGCAGTTGCCTGGTTGATGTGTGCTTCCGGAGACATGCTCGGTGTTATACTCACTCCAAGATCTTTCTCCTTGAGCGAGGTTTGCAGTCTTTGGCCGCCTAGCCTATACTCTGTCCGCGGTCTTCTTTGCCCTTCCCCTATCTTCATGACTTTGCATTTGGTGGGATTAAATTCGAGAAGCCAGTTGCTGGACCAGGTATCCAGTCTGTCCAGGTGTGTGTGTGTGTGTGTGTGTGTGTGTGTTTGTGTGTGTGTGTGTGTGCGTGTGTGTGTATAAACGATGCAACAGAAGAAAAGGGATAAGACATAACCTTGATCACAGATGACGTGAAGCTGTCGAGGTAGAAAATACAAATAGGAACAGTCATGATTTTCGATAACAAACCTAAGCTAATGTAACCCAACCTAGACCTAACCTCGCCTAGGTTATCCTGAATTACATTATTAAACTTAGTTACCAAAAAAAGTTTATACAGATGGAGAAGTTATCTAATAAGTTACTGTTAAGCCTATATATTATTCTACCTATTCACCCCTAAATTATATATAATTATTTTTCCCGATTTTTTTTTTGTATGTAAACACTGATGGAGTTCTGACCTGGGGATAAAGTAAATACTGTCCCGTGGCCTGGTGGCAAAAGCTTTTGCTTCACACGGTGAAGGTCCGGGTTCCATTTTTGGAGACGTGTTAATTTACACTGGTTGTCTATTTTCACCCATCAGTAAAATGGGTACCTGGGTGTTAGTCGGCTGGTGTGGGTCGCATCCTGGGACAAAATTGACCTAATTTTCCCGAAATGCTCTGCATAGCAAGCGGCTTTCTCTGTTGTAGCTTATTAATTATTATTAAAGATTAGCCGGTATTCTCCCGGCCCGGGCCTTTTCCAAGTGGTGGCTCGGCCTTGGCTCCCTCTTTAGGGAGTGTCTGAGACCTAAGTCTCCCATGGGAGGAGGCACAAGTACCTCCTCATCTTTGGGACCAACTGTCCCCAGGCCTAGCAACAAGCTAGGCCTCTCTGGTCTGCCATCCCCGCCACAAGGGGGCAAATGGGAATGACAGTCTTATGAGCTAAAAGCTCGGGCTCAGGCACCTACCCTACCCTAGAAGGGCTGGGCATGGTGTCGATGCTGTTGTAGCTTAATTAACATTGATGTCAGCTAGGCCTGTATACCTTGTACGTGTACTTTTAGAAATAAATATATTATTATTTTTATTATTATTGTTATTATTATTATTATTATTATTATTATTATTATTATTATTATTATTATTATTATTATTATTATTATTATTATTATTATTATTATTATTATTATTATACAAGGACTTTTAAAAAAATTACGAATAACATAGTTAACGTTAACTTTTTTAAAGAAAACCAAAACCTGCGACCACTAAAGAAAACTAATATTAAATGTGTATCTAATGTATTATTTTTTCTTCTTCACGGGAGATTTAAAACAATCATGATGTCGACGTTCTGACCTCGAGTCCTATTCAGTGGTTGACCTGTTGACTGGTTCCTGGAGGAGCGTTGATAAGAATTGTTGTTATTGTCTAGTGACTGAGTGATTCCTGCCTTTGTGAGTGAAGAAGAATATTACGTCTCAAGTTTACTCCATTTTCTGGATGTTTACAATTGTCTTACACAACAACGTATGTGTATGTCACCACTTAGGATAGCCCATAATTATTAGGAGTAAAATCAGAATAAATCATAGGCGTGAAGACGAATTTAAAATAACAATAGGAATAAAATACAGCGAGTAAATCAAACACACGTGGCTGAGAATGAATTACATGATCATTAAAAAAAGAAATCATCTGAATATATCAGTTAGGAGAATATTAGCAAGAAAACACATTTCTGTTGCTCCTCCTCCTCCTCTTTACTTCACACATATTATACTGGAATAAGATAAAATTAATGAATTCAGAGACAGTTCGCTCAGAAATATTCAAGAAATGTGAAAGTATTTTATCCACAGTGGTATATTATCAGCAATACTGGAAAAATAACCTGGTTTTACATACTATCAACAACGCAAAAATTTTTTAATCTCTGTGACCTAATTGGTGTCTGCATAAATAGCTCAGTACAGTTGTAATCAGATATAAACATGTAAATAACTCAAAGCTGCTTTCATAGAAAACCTGGAAGCTTTCTACAACAGATGGGAACATAAAAAGTCTGGGCTGAATGGTACTGCCCTTGATACTGGTCATGTAGTCAGAAACTGTAAGGCTGGAGATGAAGTCCTGGTAGTCAGTAAATGTGGGGCTGATAGTGCTGTCCTGGGAGACAGTAATGGTGAAGCTGGAGGAGCTGTCCTGGGAGACAGTAATGGTGAAGCTGGAGATGCTGTCCTGGGAGACAGAAATGGTGAAGCTGGAGATTTTGTCCAGGTAGTCGGGAATTATACGCAGGAAGGAATACATATAAATGACCTCATAGGGGACAGGAGCCGTAGTAGGGAAACAAGTGTAGTCAAAGATAAGATAAAACCAATATTGCAAACTAGAAATACCGCAGGAAATAGCAAACAAGAGGACTCCACTAGCAATAGTGAGGATATATTACCAAAAACAACTGGTGGGAGCTCCATTGTTGGTGCTAGGGAGGATAGAAGTAAGACAGGGAAACATGCACCAACAGGGAATACAGTCACAGAAACCCAAGGCAAACGGAAACCAAGCCTGTGCACATACTATGCACTTGGTATCTGTTGGCATGGGAAATCTGGAAAAACAGATGGGACGTGCAACTATGACCACCCTAGAAAATGCCATGCCCATATGACAACAGGAAAATGCAAACTTCCTTCCTGTAAGCTTTTTCACCCTGAACTGTGTACCTCTTCAGTACAGGAAAGACTGTGCTATAACTTAAATTGCCAGGCATACCATCTAAAGGGGACAAAAAGATACAAAACATCCTGGCCATGGGAAAACCTGGGTAGCCACAGCCACTCAAGAGGGAGAGGTTTTTTAGTGCCAGGAAGGAAAAAAAACTGGCAGGAAAGGCAGAAATCGTACACCAAATCCAGTCATTCCTGGAGTGGAACCACAGTCGATGGCCTCCACTCCAAACCAACAGATACAGATACTAATGCCGGAAAAAAAATCCCCCCCCCCCAGTACCAACAATACCACCAGTCCGATAACATTCTTCTTTGCAAATATACAGGGTCTAAAGCCAGCAACAAACAACAAAATACCTTTCATCCGTGGACTGCTTGCAGAGACAAAGGCAATGTTCGCGGCTTTCACTGAGACCCACATAAAGGATCACTTGGACAACGAAATATGGATCCCAGGTTACAACCTATACAGATGTGACAGAGTGAACAGGCAAAAGGGGGGGGGGGTTGGCCTGTACATTGCAGAGTCACTTGTTTGCACAGAACTGCTTAATGCCTCAAATGATGTAGTGGAAGTTTTAGCAGTAAAGGTCGAGAACCAAAACCTAGTCATTGTGGTAGTCTACAAGCCTCTGGATGCAACATCCCAGCAATTCCAGGAACAGCTGTTAAAAATTGACCACTGTCTGGAAAATCTTCCAGCTCCTGCACCCAACATCTTGCTCCTGGGGGATTTCAACTTAAGGCACCTAAAATGGAGGAATATAGCAAATAATATTGTTGCAGTAATAACACCAGGAGGCAGCTCTGATAAAAACTCACACTCACACGAGCTTTTAAATCTCTGCACAAAATTCAATTTAAACCAGCAAATAATAGAGCCTACTAGACTGGAGAATACACTAGACCTCATCTTCACTAACAATGATGATCTGGTAAGAAATGTCACCATATCAAAAACAATATACTCAGATCACAACATAATTGAGGTTCAGACATGTATGCGTGGAGCCCCAGACCGACATAATGAGACTAGTCACGAGGGAGCATTCACCAAATTCAACTTCAATAACAAAAACATAAAATGGGACCAAGTAAACCAAGTCCTAACCGATATAAGCTGGGAAGATATACTAAGCAACACAGACCCCAACTTATGCCTAGAACAGATTAACTCGGTGGCACTCGATGTATGCACAAGGCTTATTCCTCTAAGAAAAAGGAGGAGTAGATGTAAAATAGAAAGAGACAGGCGCTCCCTTTACAGGCGACGGAAAAGAATAACAGAGCGGCTAAAAGAGGTCAATATATCTGAAATGCGTAGGGAGACACTGGTCAGAGAAATAGCAAGCATCGAACTTAAGCTAAAAGAATCCTTTAGGAGTCAGGAATCGCGGGAAGAACTAAAAGCCATAAATGAAATCGAAAGAAACCCAAAGTATTTCTTCTCCTATGCCAAATCAAAATCGAGAACAACGTCCAGTATTGGGCCCCTACTTAAACAAGATGGGTCCTACACAGATGACAGCAAGGAAATGAGTGAGCTACTCAAGTCCCAATATGACTCAGTTTTTAGCAAGCCGCTAACCAGACTGAGAGTCGAAGATCAAAATGAATTTTTTATGAGAGAGCCACAAAATTTGATAAACACAAGCCTATCCGATGTTATCCTGACGCCAAATGACTTCGAACAGGCTTGTTTGGTGGCTGTAGAGCGGTGGTTAATGATATACGTCTTCGGAGGCTTCTTACTTTATTGTTAAGTAGTGGTGGGTTACACAGGCTTGTGTGTTTGTGCCCATGGCCCGGGCAGGGCCATGCCCACGAGAGAGAGCTGGGAGTACTTGTGTCTTGATGCCAGGCCGCTGTGAGAGTGAGAGCGAGGCAAGTCTGGGCATACTGAAGTGGCAAGGCCTATAGATGGCAGCACCTGAGTGGCGCGAAATATGAACTAAGCTGGCAGACAGCATGGGCTGTCTGTGCAGACAGTACAGGCTGTCTACATACGCTCGGCCACCTACCGCGCGTCGTCCCGACGCGACAATACTGGTAGTAAAAGAAACTCGGTCTCTCTCTCGTAGGAACAGGGCACAGAACACAAAATAAAAACATATATATACATATGGACATGGAAAAAAAAACTTCCTACAGGGAGGGAAGAAAAAACATGTGGGGTGTGCTAAACATCGTGGTCATAGGCAATGAGCGTCGATGGGCATCACTGCACGCCTTCCTGCGTCTGGACAGATACTGCAACACGGGAGACATCGCTGCGGCTGAGCTGTGACGTAACAGGGTACGGTCTCCTCTGGAACGGTGAAGCAGACATCGTAGGAGTCGCTGCAGGTTTTCACTCAACCTAGGGCACGACATGCTGGTGCCCTCGAGTGAGGCGTCGACAAAACTCGGCAACTGGGCAGGACTTCTGGCAAGCGACTCAGGAGGACACTTCTCGACTGGTACTGTCGCTGGGCTATCACTGCCGGCGAGCGTGGAGCGAGTCGTGGCAGAGACGACTGGGCGAAACATCTGGGAGTCGTAACATCATACACCAGACTGCAGTGAGAGAGCTAGCAGTCAAAGTGACGACATCTTTGTGCAGGCTGCTCACTGAAGCTTGTGACACGAGGCTGACACAGCGCCTGCCGACAGGCCTGGCTGCGGCTTGACGAGTATCATCTCTCGACAGTGGAGTTATAGCAGAGGGTAGTCTAAGCGTCCCCAGACTTGTTTCTCTACATATAACTGCACTCTGAAGGTCTGGAGGTGAAGTGAAACAAATCTCGATGGGAATCGTAGCAGGTACGATTCTGCAGAACAACACGAGCGACGAACATAAAAGCTTTCTGTACAAGAGGGCTCGTACACTCAGGGCTGAGTAATCAGCTGTCAAACACACTGGTCACGGGTGACTTAGTGGTACAACTCAAGGGTCTGACCACAGACCTCACTTGACACACGGAAAACTTACAAACACACCGCTGTACATACGGTACAACATGGCTTAACTAGCAAAAGATGCTTTTCTGCGCATAAAACTGACTAAGACATACTAAAATGTGAGAACACTGACTGAGAGGAATTAATTAACACCCTACATATATCTTCTCTCAATCTTCTCGACAATACTGAAATAGAGACATCTCGAGGTACGTCAGCAGACATCGTGAGGTGACGTCAGCAGACATCGTGACGTCATGAAGTCGGGCAGCATCGTGGGTGGCGTCGATGTGATGCGGGCAGCAGACCACAGCATGAGGCCTGGGACATCTGGTAACTCACGTGGCTTTGTAGGTCTACATGACATCGGCCACACCCAACGTGGTGTCGATCCACGTGGTGTCGTGATCTACGTGGGATGCTGATCCACGCAGCTTCGAGTGGCCTCGGGCACTCGGATACACAGCACTGGCAAAGAATTCACACGAAAAACAGCAGAAAACACAGCAGAGGGAGAGATGGCGTGGTGGTGTATGGTAGTGTGGTGGCGAGGAGCGTGGGTGAGTGTACGGCGAGGGAGGATCTGGCAACTTCCTCCTCTCAAACCCAAAACACGGCGAAACGCACACTGGACGCAGAAATCACCACAAAACTCACCTCTGGCTCGCTGAAACAGCTGTGCTAAGCTGAACAACAGCAACATACAAGTGACGCTGAACACGTGACTTGAGAAACAGCGTGGGGTCACTGGGACGCCACTTACAATTCTCGTAGAATTTCGATAAATTTCGGCTGGATCCTGCTTGTACCTGTGTCTGGATGCTCAAACGTGCAGACACGACATCAGGATAACTCGTTGAGAGACGGATGCTTCTTATGTAGGGTGATGAAGTGAAGGTGACTTCATACCTCTCCTTCCTCTCTCCAGGGTAAACACAACGCTGCGCCCACCGCTGCCACCAATATAAAGGACTTGTTTGGTAGCTGTAGAGCGGGTAGTTAAATGATATACTTCTTCGGAGGCTTCTTAGTTTATTGTTAAGTAGTGGTGGGTTACACAGGCTTGTGTGTTTGTGCCCATGGCCCGGGCAGGGCCATGCCCGCGAGAGAGAGATGAGAGTACTTGTGTGTTGAAGCCAGGCCGCTGTGTGAGTGAGAGCGAGGCAAGTCTGGGCATACTGAAGTGGGAAGGCCTATAGATGGCAGCACCTGAGTGGCGCGAAATATGAACTAAGCTGGCAGACAGCATGGACTATCTGTGCAGACAGTACAGGCTGTCTACAATAGCACTAACATCCCATATCATAAAAATCTTTGAAAGGGTCCTAAGAAGCAAGATCACCACCCACCTAGAAACCCATCAGTTACACAACCCAGAGCAACATGGGTTTAGAACAGGTCGCTCCTGTCTGTCTCAACTATTGGATCACTACGACAAGGTCCTAAATGCACTAGAAGACAAAAAGAATGCAGATGTAATATATACAGACTTTGCAAAAGCCTTCGATAAGTGTGACCATGGCGTAATAGCGCACAAAATGCGTGCTAAAGGAATAACAGGAAAAGTCGGTCGATGGATCTATAATTTCCTCACTAACAGAACACAGAGAGTAGTCGTCAACAGAGTAAAGTCCGAGGCAGCTACGGTGAAAAGCTCTGTTCCACAAGGCACAGTACTCGCTCCCATCTTGTTCCTCATCCTCATATCCGACATAGACAAGGATGTCAGCCACAGCACCGTGTCTTACTTTGCAGATGACACCCGAATCTGCATGACAGTGTCTTCCATTGCAGACACTGCGAGGCTCCAGGCGGACATCAACCAAATCTTTCAGTGGGCTGCAGAAAACAATATGAAGTTCAACGATGAGAAATTTCAATTACTCAGATATGGCAAACATGAGGAAATTAAATCTTCATCAGAGTACAAAACAAATTCTGGCCACAGAATAGAGCGAAACACCAACGTCAAAGACCTGGGAGTGATTATGTCGGAGGATCTCATCTTCAAGGACCATAACATTGTATCAATCGCATCTGCTAGAATAATGACAGGATGGATAATGAGAACCTTCAAAACTAGGGAGGCCAAGCCCATGATGACACTCTTCAGGTCACTTGTTCTATCTAGGCTGGAATATTGCTGCACACTAACAGCACCTTTCAAGGCAGGTGAAATTGCCGACCTAGAAAATGTACAGAGAACTTTCACGGCGCGCATAACGGAGATAAAACACCTCAATTACTGGGAGCGCTTGAGGTTCCTAAACCTGTATTCCCTGGAACGCAGGAGGGAGAGATACATGATTATATACACCTGGAAAATCCTAGAGGGACTAGTACCGAACTTGCACACGAAAATCACTCACTACGAAAGCAAAAGACTTGGCAGACGATGCACCATCCCCCAATGAAAAGCAGGGGTGTCACTAGCACGTTAAGAGACCATACAATAAGTGTCAGGGGCCCGAGACTGTTCAACTGCCTCCCAGCACACATAAGGGGGATTACCAACAGACCCCTGGCAGTCTTCAAGCTGGCACTGGACAAGCACCTAAAGTCAGTTCCTGATCAGCCGGGCTGTGGCTCGTACGTTGGTTTGCGTGCAGCCAGCAGCAACAGCCTGGTTTATCAGGCTCTGATCCACCAGGAGGCCTGGTCACAGACCGGGCCGCGGGGGCGTTGACCCCCGGAACTCTCTCCAAGTAAACTCCAGGTAATTACCACTGTAATTCCTTTTCGTCGCAGTCCCTGGACCTGTGTAATGTTTTGACTACCACCCACACCATGGGTATGAGGAGTATAATGAAGATATTAAGCTAAACTAGTTCTCTTTTAAGCTGGCTTAAACATCATCTTCCACTCTGTTATTGCTGTGTGACTGAATATGTCTGAGACCTAAACTACCCACTGTATGTACTACAAAACTGTATTCACTTTGCCTAGTACCTTATGGATATAAGTTAGACAGTCCTCAATGACCCACTGACTTTCTTGGGTTATCCTGGGTGGCTGACCCTCAGGGGTTAAAAATCCGAACAAAATCTTTTCTTACCACACAGGCTGAAGTATCGAACCTTGGCAACATTTGAAGTAAGATATTCTGGACATGGATTGTGAGCAATGTTATAAACATTAGTTGCCTTACCCTGTCTGACTTAACTCATCAGTGCTGTGGCGCAGGTGAGTGCAATTATTGCGTCTGGAGAACACAAATATATAGTTGTGGTCAGTCTTTCTACCTTGAAGGAGTATGAAGAATTAGACAAATGTACAACATCTGGGTGTCTTTGTTGTAGACGTCTACAATAAAGATACACAAATATTTCTATTGTCTACCATATATTTACAACTTGAAGGATTATCATGGGAGACCGCTAAACCCTTAGGGATTATCCAGCTCCTGTGGGGAGGGGGATGGAAGGTATTCAGGCTTAATTCAGGGAACAAGAGCACAGATCCAGTTCCCTAGATCAAAAGCCCCTCACTTGAAGGGAGAACTTGAAGGAGTAGTTTGAGGAGGCCAGTCCCACTGCCTAGCGATGTGTTAAACTTCCAAACCTTGAATGATATACAAGACCATGAAGCTGAACACTGAGGGACTAACTACCTGAAACTACTTCAAAATTGATGGACTGACCCCCATCATCTTACCTCTTCACTGTTGCAGTCTCTGTATTCGACTGATGAAACCTGCTGTGTAAGCTGTGGAAAATTACATTTATCTGAATGTATCATTATGTACATAGCAGTAAATGAACAAGGATAATTATTATTTATCAGTTAGATAAGTAGGAATTTGGGACACCTAGGTCGCAAAAATGTCCCCCTTCGATACCTACCACTGTCATATCCACAAGTTGCTCTGGACCTATTAATTACAAATGAACTATGTATCACCAGGAATGCTGGTAAATATATAAATTTGTGGACTTTATATTAAAATTAAAAAAAGGATTATATATACACACATTTACATAACAGAAGGAGAATATCTTAAAATCACTCACCAATTTGACTGGAGATTAATGTGTCATGTACAGGACCCCCTCTTTTGCCTACATTTATGAAAAATTTACTGGCCAGAATTTAAACATAAATTAGACAGCTTATCTGAGGTTCCTGGAGTTGTCCTGTCCTGTCGCCTGATATCTCAAGTTATGCAGGAATGCACATCCAACAATTTCGGTTCCTATTTGAGAGGTGTCAGCCCAATTTTAACCTCTAGAGCACGAAAATTCTTCCGATTTCACTAACTTTCTGTTGAGCAGTTCAAACAGCAATGGCGAGTGTCCTCTGCGCAGGCGCAGGGTTTCCCATTTTCGATAACATACTTCTTTTAAAAATACACTTTTAATCAGGTTTATTTACACAGCATAATATTGGGAAATTATTTTCAAGCAAAGTATTTCAGAATAAAAATATCTAACTTTTGCAAGTGTATCTTAGTAATTCATTACATTATTACATTCACACATCGTATTCTTTATCGCTGTCCACTGCTTCAAATGCTTTATTAAAGAACGTCAGTAAATTTGTCAGGCAGGAACGACCTCTTTTAAATCCGTGTTTAGGCTCATTAATCAAAATATGCTCGTTAACGTGACTTCTTATTATAGCGGCTGAAATTGACTAACAATTTGCTTACTATTGACGTCAGGCTTTTTGAAAGGTAATTTGATGGAACTGACTTATCCTCCGATTTAAAGGTTGGAATTACATCAGCCATCTTCCACATCTTCCGCACAACACCAGTTTGAAGTGCGTTGAACAGTCTCGTTAGCTGTTAAGTGCCTTTGAAAACAGTTCGTCGGGGCCCGGGGACTTATTTTGCTTTAGTTTGTCCCCTGTTTGATAATTATGTCCCTCGTGATTGTAATGTTACTTTATTTGTATTGTTTAGGACATTAATTGCTGGAGAATTATTTATGGCTTTCGTGTAGCATAACAAGGGGCTTTCTGTATCGTAATGTATCGTTGTACAACTATGTATCATGTCCAAATAAAAATTATTATTATTATTATTATTATTACTATTATTATTATGTCATGGACGTTAGCTACTTCTATATGCGTTGTACGTATACCTGTAGAAACAAAGATTATTATTATTATTATTATTATTATTATTATTATTATTATTATTATTATTATTATTATTATTATTAATATGACTGACAAGCAATAGCTATTACAAAAGTGAAATTTTCAGAAAATTATCAGAAACCTAGTTTTCGGTTGTCCTATTTTTATCCTTGATCTTTCTCCTGTACATAAGAAGGAACCCTTTGTGGATTTGTCTTCAATTCAAAGATTTGTTGATCAAATTATACCATTCAAGGTAGCCATGGTAGTCATTCAAAGGAAAGATTACATGAAGAGTCTGTGTCATATACAACCCACCACATACTAGGACACTTTTGTACTTTCTCAGGTCTATAAAAGCTTCCTGATTCGTCTAATTATTTACCCTTCAAAGCCAAATATCCAGTCCCCTATCCATTTTGATTTAATTTTCTCGCGGTCAGTATTTCATAACGACTTTAGCATGATTGAAAGGATACCTTCGAAGAGTAAAGAATTAAATATATATCATGTAGCTGTAATGGTAGATGGAGAGGACAGTAGCGTCATGGTTCACGGCACCGGTAACAAAATATCACTGACACTGGATAAACCTTTACCACTGAAGGTCACTGTGGGAATTAGGATGCAGCGTTGGGCATGTCACTCATTTTTACATTCGTATATATATATATATATATATATATATATATATATATATATATATATATATATATCGTGAAGAACAGGTAAAACTGGTCAATTAGCAAGAACTCATTTAAAATTAAGTCCTTTCTAAAATTTTCTCTTATTCGTTTAAAGACATATTTTTTTCATTTATGTTAGTGTAAAAATTAATAATTTTGCACCAAAAGAACCTTGGAAAACTTCCCTAACCTTATTTATAACAAGCACAATTTAATTTAGCCTTATCCAGCTAAATATATTATAGATAAGTTTACAGTAATTTAATAATATACAAACGTAATGAAATATATTTTTTCGTTAGGTTCAGAATGATTTTTGCATAATTATTGTATGCACAAATTTTCGTTTGCCTTATTCAGCAAAAAGAGCGCTGCTATTTAAACCAAAATCGCAAATTTTACCTATTTGGCACGACATATACATATATGCATTATTATTATTATAAAAAGAAGCTCTAAACCGCAATGGTTATACAGCACAGCAGGGCAGGGAAGGATGCAGGGGTAATTGGTAGCAAGAGATTGAGGTAGAAGGGGCTGACGGGAGTGCTAAAGGTATCATCATCAGAGTTGGTGGAGTAAATCAGTTGCTGTCAAAAAGTCAGTGAGAGAGTCCGGATTAAAGGAAGGTTCATCAGCGAGAAGGGAAGGTAAAGAGCAACAGAACGGAGACGACGTTGGAGGTTAATCCTGCGTGGGCAGTCCAACAGAATGTGGCTCACAGATACTGGAACCTGACAATTCTCACAGAGAGGAACAGGGTGCCTCTCCATGAGGTACTTGTGAGTAAGACGAGTGTGGCCGATGCGAAGATGGGAGAGAGTAGTCTCCCAACCTCGACACTGATGACAAGAAAATGGCCAGAAACCTATATTTGGTTTAACAGAATGAAGTTTGTTATGGAGCAGATCAGACCAACGTTGTTGCCAACGGGTGCGAAGATGGGTAGCAATTACAGCAAAATAGCCCGTGAATGAGACATCTCTATATAAAACTGGGAGGTCATGTACTGCTGACCGTGCAGCAGTGTTTGCCTGTTCATTGCCCTGTACGTCAACATGACCAGGGACCAAACAAAAAACAATATCTCTGTGTTTGCTAGAGATTTGGCATAACCAAAGTTGAATACGAAGAATTAAGGGGTGAGGTGTATCAAATTTCCATATAGCCTGTAAAGCACTAAGGAAGTCTGAAACGACCACAAATGACACAGGCATAGATGCAATAAGGATAAGTGCTACAAGAATAGCATGCAATTCAGCTGTAAAAATGCTAGCCAAGGGAAATAAATGCACTCGCACAACATTTTCCGGAAACATTGCTGCGAATCTGGAACCACTAGTGTACACAGCGATGGCATGAGAATGAGAGTGGAATTTGTCAAGAAAAAGAGAGCAGGAAGCCACTGTAAGTAGTTGGGCTTTAACGCATGGCAGTGGGAAAAAACAGACACAGACAGCCGGAACTTCCCAAGGGGGTAGGGAAAAGTGAGACGCTACATGAACATAGGCGGTAACTGAAGAGAAGATGAGCGAATGTAGGCGGAGAGAAAAGGGACGGAGTAAACAGGGACGACGAACAAATAATGTATACTAACATCAGTGACTGTCCTATATACGGTCATGAGATCGAACGTAATAGCGCTGGCAATGAGCATCACGGTGATCGGACAAGGATGGAAAATTCGCTTCTGTATAGAGGCTCTCAACAGGGGACAACTGAAAGGCACAAAAGCATAGATGGAAACCTTGGTGATGAATAGGATCTAACTTAGACAGAGTTGTGGGAGAAGCCGCAGAATAGATTTGGTCACCATAATCTAGCTTGGAAAAGACTAGGGTGGAATGTAAACAGAGGAGAGTGCGACGATCTGCTCCCCATGAACGATGTGCGAGAACCTTAAGGAGATTTAGCCGACCATGGTAAATTGTCTTTAACGAAGAATGTGAGGTCTCCACGTCACTCTGACCTTATCACATGCCACAATACGTGAACCGTGCAAGTACAAGAGAGCATTCGGATGAGCGGGCGTCTAGTGAAGGTAATGAATCGGGTTTTCATACTGGTAAATTTAAAGCTATGAGAAGTGGTCCAATGGGAGACTTGGTCTATCACAACCTGAAGGGAGACTGCTACTAGTCGACAGTCAGCCCCTGAGTAAGCTATAGCGAAGTCATCAACATAAAGTGATGACCAAATATGCGAAGGAAGAATGGAAGGTAGGTCATTTATAGCTAAGAGAAAAAGAGTAGTACTGAAGACACAACCTTTTGGGACTCCTTTGGCTTGTACAAAGTCCGAGGAAAGCGAGGCGCCAATATGGACCCGAAAATGTCTATCAGACAAGAAAGCAGCGATGAAGTTTGGTAGATTATCGTGGAGGCCTAAGGAGTGGGCTTGGGCTAGAATGTTATACCTCCAAGTGGTGCCATATGCCTTCTTTAGATCGATAAAGACCGCTAGGACAGAATGGTTGTTAGCAAAGGCATTTCGAATATATGTATCGAAGTGGAGTAAGGGGTCTAAAGTAGAGCGGCCTTTGCGAAAGCCATATTGGCGAAGGCAAAGGTTATTGTGTGTCTCTAAGAACCACATCAGACATCTATTCACCAATCATTTCATCACCTTGCAGATCACACTGGTCAGGGCAATGGGACGATAGTGAGAGGTATCAAGTCCTGAGGCGCCAGGTTTGCGAAGCGGTAGTACAATAGCTGATTTCCAGTGTTGTGGGAGAACCTCTTGCTCCCAAATTAGATTGAAAAGATGTGAAAGAGCAGGAAGGGCCGTAGAGTGGAGATAGTGTAGCATACTGAAGTGGATATCAGGTCCTAGTGCTGACGGCCGGCACATGGAAAGCATAGACTCTAATTCTAGAAAAGTAAAAGGTACGTTATACAGCTCCAATTCATCAGAGGAAAAATCTAAGGGCAATTATTCTTTGGTACGTTTAGATGAAAGAAATGAGGGACAGAGGTGAAGCCCTCGGGAGATACGGACAAGATTTGTGTGGCAACTTCTAAAGATTCTGCAACATCAACTCCGGTAACCCACAAAACGGAAACTGGGTCCGAAGCGTACTTACCACACAGTTTTCTTACCTTTTTCCGAGTCGCACACGTAGGGGAAGACGAGGTAATGGTAGACATGTAGTCTCGCCAACAAGTGCGTTTAGCGTTACTTATGACACGGCGAGCAACTGCCCTTGCCTGCTTAAAATCCAATAGACGCTCCGCAGTATGGTTATATCGATAACGGCCCCACACAGCACATCTTAAACTCACCTCACGGGCGCATGTAGGGGACCACCAAGGTCCCTTACATGTCTGAGAATGCCTACCTGAGGTTTGGGGGATAGAATGAGTCACCGCAGTTAGGACTAAGGTCGAAAACTGGTGCACCAGTTCATCAATAGACGACGAAAGGGGGTCCTCGCAACAGGTGGTAAGACGGGAGTATAAGTCCCAGTCTGCTCGAGCAAATTGCCAACAAAGGTTGCGAAACGGTCGGGTATATGTAGCAGAAGTAAGAAGGATAGGAAAGTGATCACTATCATGTAAATCTGGAAGAACAGACCACATGAAATAAATTGCTATGGGCGAGGAACAGATGGAAAGATCAGCGCAGGAGAGAGACTGAGTGTGAGAGTCAAAATGGATAGGTGCACCTGTATTTAAAAAATGAAGGAGATGAGAAGCGAGAAGTCTCCAACTGATCACCACGAGAGTCGCAGTGGGATCCTCCCCACAGGTGATGATGAGCGTTAAAATCACCTAACAACAATATGGGCGGCTGTAGAGAAGAAATAAAAACATGATATCAGAGATATAGAATGCATGAGAGGGAGAAAGTTAAAGAGAGCGAACTGAAAATTGTGTAAATAAATCCTAGCTGCAGTATAATGCAGCGGGGAAAGAATAAAAACCTGTTGATATGGTATATCAACGCACACAAGAAGCACACTTGCATTAAATGATTCGTCAGGTAAAGGATCTGAAGAATGTAATAGCACGTAGCCCGAAACTGGGCGAACGATAGCAGAACGAATTTTGGGCTCATGCAACACAACACATACTGGGGACAACTGGGAGAGCAACACTTGGAGTTCTCCCCGATTGACCCCAAGGCAACGAATATTTCATTGTAAAAAAGACATTATGAACAGAAATAGAATTGGCAACAATAAGAAACGATAAAACCTATGGGCTTTTAGGATCTGTAAAGTCAACGTGTGGGGGTAACGGTAAGCATGTAAGGAAGGAAGAATGTGAATGTTGCGGAGGAATAGATTGTTGCGAGGGTCGTGAAATAGAAGGGGTAGAAGGAGTCGCGTTGGTGTCCATCGAGGGTGTCGTCTCTGCAATATAGCTGGAGATAGCGTCTAACGTCTCTGTTGTTAACGAAGCCGACGATGCCATGATGTCAGAGACAGGAGTGGCGTTGCAAGGAAAGGTCGGAGTAACTACGGAGGCAACTCAAGAAGTCTGAGGGGGGAAGGGGGCAGGAAGTATGAACCTGGAGAGATGCGTCGGCTGGGGTAGAAGAGGCCTGCAGTGTAACAGGAGAGGAAGGAGGTTGGAGGGTAATTATGGAGGATGACAGGGGGGGGGCTACATATATTATGCAATAATTGTAAACAGTATTGGGCCCCTGCTTAGGCGGGATGGGACATACAAAGATGACAGCCAAGAAATGAGTGAGATACTAAAGTCCCAATACGACCCAGACTAAGGGTCGACAATCCAAATGAATTCTTTATGAATTAAACCCAAAATTTGGTCATCTCAACTATCTCGGATATTATCCTAACACCACAAGACTATGGTGGAACTCAGTGTTCATCACGTGCCTTCATCATTTTATGGAGAGGGAACATGGACACTGGGGTCATCCCACACACACTGAAAACAACAGACAGCCCCATTTCGCAAAGGTGGCAGTACAGCAATTGCAAAGAACTACAGACCGATAACACTAACATTCCTTATCATAAAAACCTTTGAAAGGGTTCTAAGAAGCAAGATCCCCAACCACCTAGGTACCCATCAGTTACAAAACCCAGGGCAACACGGGTTTAGAGCAGGTCGCTCCTGCCTGTCCCAGCTACTGGACCACTATGATAAGGTCCTGGATGCGGTAGAGGATAAACAAAATACAGATGTAGTATACACAGACTTTGCAAAAGCTTTTGACAAGTGTGACGCAATAGCACACAAATGCGTGATAAAGGAATAACAGGAAAAGTTGGTAGATGGATCTATAACTTCCTGACAAATAGAAAACAAAGAGTAATAGTAAACAGAGTAAAGTCCCAGGCAGCCACGGTAAAAAGCTCTGTTCCACAAGGCACAGTACCCGCTCCCATTCCATTCCTCATCCTCATTTCTGACATAGAGATGTAAGTCATAGTTCAGTGTCTTCCTTTGCAGATGGCACCCGGATTACCATGACAGTGACCTCCATTGAAGACACTGTGAGACTCCAAGCGGACATCAGCCAAATCTTCGAATGGGCCACTCAATACGAAGTTCAACAAGGAGAAATTTCTACTACTCAGATATGGAAAACTTAAGGAAATTAAAAATGTATCAGGGTATACGACAAATTCTAACCATACAATAGAGCGGAAAAGTAATGTGAAGGACCCGAGAGTGATAATGTCAGAGAATCTTGTCTTCAAAGACCACAACAATGTATCTATCTCATCTGCTAGGAAAATGATAGCATGGATAATGAGAACCTTCAAAACTAGGGACGCCAAGCCCATAATTCTCTTCAAATCACTTGTGCTCTCTAGGCTGGAATACTGCTGTACACTAACGGCCCCCTTCAAGGCAGGCGACATTGCAGACCTGGAGAGTGTACAAAGAACTTTCACGGCACACATAAGCACAATAAGGCACCTAAATTCCTGGGAACGGTTGTAGGTCCTTGATCTGTATTCCCTGGAATGCAGTCGAGAGACATGCATGATAATATACATTTGGAAGGTCCTGGAGGGATTGTTACCAAACCTGCACACGGAAATCACTATGAAAGCAAAACACTCGGCAGGATATGCAGCATTCCCCTGATTAAAAGCAGGGGCGCCACGAGTACATTAAGAGACAACACAATAAGTGTCCGGGGCCCAAGACTCGTCAACTGCCTCCCAGCATACATAAGGGGGATTACCAATAGACCCCTGGCTGTCTTTAAGAAGGCACTGGACAGGCACCTAAGTCCTTACTTGACCAACCGGGCTGTGGTTCGTACGTCAGCTTGCGTGTGGCCAGCAGTAACAACCTGGTTGATCAGACCCTGATCTACCATGAGGCCTGGTCTCAGACCGAGCCGCGGGGGCGTTGACCCCCGAAACCCTCTCCAGGTAAACTGTAGTTATGCTGTACAAGGAGCAAAACAGCCAAGGGGGAGTTGAATTATATTTCTAGGCCTCAGGAGCCTGCAGTGTTGCAGAAAAAAGGAGAAAGTCCAGGAAATTCATTCAGGGGAACATTTTTTGCTAGAATGAGGTATGGAGGCAGGAGACACTAAGTGCCCCAGGCATACCAGTACCTAGTGCCCAGTGCCAGATTTAATATTAAAGAATTAGAAGAGAGCCAGCCAACAACTACAGATATTGTAGTAATGACGTAACGAATGTAACATTAGTGACAATATAGTTATCAAAAATTCGGTTAGACTTTGATATGATATAAAAGACTACATTTGGACTATAGATATATCTGGCAATTGTCTTGGGAATTTGTCTTACATTTAGAAAATGGATCTATGGCCAACTCACCTAAAACTAATGGCAGGCATTTGTAGATTATCCAGAGAAAGATGGCTATAGTTTATCCCACAAGATTCTAGCTATCAAGAATAAGCAGGAAAACAGTCCCTAATTCCACGATATGGAACTACAATATTTAAGACAAGCTAAAACATTCGTACAGGAGTCCAGTTTATGGCTATGCACGATAGCCTCATTTACAAACGAATCGAGTTTGAATAAGCTGCCACTATTATTGTGCAAGGAACGTTTATCATGTTTTATAATTACCGATTCCACATTATTTCGTTCAAGCCAAGAGGAGGAAGGGACAATGAATCTGGCTTCTGACCAATTTGCAGAGTTATTGCAGACTCTAATGTGGCTGAAATTCGTATTTGATTCCTGTGCAGTTTTTACTCAATATCAGTGGTGTGATATCCTAACATCTAGAGGTTTGTTAGTCTGTGACACAAAAGATAAATTGCATCCATTGCATCAGAAGGAAGTACATTAATTTTCAACAAAGGTTGGGGCTTGCTAAACTTACCACTAACTGCTAAGTTAACTAACCTGGGGCAATTAGGCTTTATATGACGAATTTTGGGGCAGTGAAAACAAACTAGAGGGTCGGTTTTACATTTTACTCCCTGTTGACTTTGATGTCTTATACTCTACTGACTTTATGACTGACGTAGATGTTCAGCATGCTGACTGTGTGGTTATCGTTGTTCCTTCCAGCCTCCCACTTCGTTCTTCCGTCAGGGATCCATTTACGACGATCTTTATCCATACCAGGCTGTGTCAGCAAGCAGGGCTGCCTTTAATGCAGTTGCCACTGAATGGGCTTTGCAATTATTATTATAATAAAAAAGGAGCGCTAAACCTACAAGGGTTAAACAACACAGATGGTCTTCAATTCGCTTGAGTGTGTTGGTCCTCTGGTCCAACACACTGAAGCAATTTGTCACACAGGATCAACTGCACTGATTCACTAAAATCTGGGACACCACTGACCTTGTACTACTTTGTGAAATTCTTGTATTGCTCACGATTATAATCTACATGAAACTGACCCAGCTGATGCTTGCACAATTTAAATTTTCTCATATACTTGGCGGGGATACACTGATATGCATCATGAACAGTTGTTTTGACAACATTATAATTAGTGAAGTCCTCATCATCCAAACCAGCTGTGAACTCCGGCACTTTGCCGTACAACTCTGTATGCACAAGTGCTGCCCAATGCTCCACTGGCCACCTTAATTACCGGGCAGGTCCGAGTATACTCGGACCTGAACTCGTGGTTTTTGCGCATGTCCTCCTACTCCTCCTGCACATCTGGGTTCCCATTCTCTATTTCTGATCAATCACAAGCTTTCCCTGAGTCGCTCCAGCTAAGGGGCGATGGCGTCTCCTTGCTTCCCATTGGTCGAGAGAGCAAAATGTAAACACTTCTAGCTTGGCGTCGCCCAGACTCGCTTTTTTCGTCGAGTGCGCCTCATATACTCTTGCATTTCACCCTCCACAATGTCGGTAAGTACTGATTTGTGTGTCTGGTGCATAAATGAATAGTTTAGCTACATTTTGATATATATATATATAAAGATGCTGTGAAGCATAATAAGAGTGCACCATGCAAATGAAAAAAGTGCAACAAAAGAGGTCCAAGTACACTTGGACCTGCCCGTTTAGGTGATAGCACTAAAACGGGCAGGTCAAGTTTCAGTATATAAATATTTCCATAAAATTTGGTAGTGTATATATGAATTCAGTAGTGACCTGGGTGTGTATAGAACGTTTTTATTGTCCTTCCAGATCAATCAGAAATTGTTCTATGGTGAGTCCTCCAAGGATAAGTCAAAATTTGTCTGTGTTTGGGACGAAAGTGACTCAGATCAAGAGCCAGGTGACCTGGAATTGGTGGACACTTGATGAATACTTGCCACCAGATGCAGAGGTGTCAACAGATGAGGAGGAGGAAGCTGGACCACCAGTCAAAATGCAGAAATTGAACAAGAAGAAGAAACATATTACGGTGGAGGAGTACCCTGATGAAGAGCTTCAAGATGATCTTGCTTCTCAAGGAGACACCCAATGGAAGAATGAGGACATACAGACTGACCCTTTGCCTGCATATGAACATGTAAAGCCTATTGAAATTAGGTCTGCATATGATTATTTTACAGACTTTTTTACTCAAGACATGATAGACAACATTACATTTCAAATTAATTTGTATGCCCTGCAAAAAAACATACATACTACTTTTCAAACAGATTCTGAGGAAATTACTAGGTTCATAGGTATTCTGTTGTATATGGGTTACACTGTACAGCCATCCATTGAGGACTATTGGGGGAGTGCAAGTAAGGTAATTCAAGTTGCAGAAGTAATGGGATCAAAGAGGTTTAGGTTACTGAGGTGTGCAATTCATTTCAATGATAACACACTAAAGAAGGGTAATGACAGATTCCACAAAATAAAGCCTCTTTACAATGCACTAACTAAAGCTTGCTTGAAAGTTCCAGCTACACTCAAGCAGTCTGTTGATGAAGTTATGGTTGATTTCAAGGGTAAAACAGCTGGAAAGCTAAGGCAATACATCAAAAACAAACCAGACAAGTGGGGTTTCAAACTCTTCTGTCGTGCAAGTGAAGATGGAATCATACATGATATACTCATTTATCAAGGTAACCCAACTTTTGAGAACCATCACATAAAGCTGCCAAATGAAGAAAGTAAACTCCCAATGAGTTCCAAGATTGTTCTTGTAGTTGCAGGATCTCTCGACCAAAGAAATACATCAGCAATCTATGCTGATAATTTCTTTTCAAGTCTACCTTTGGTCAAGGTACTGAGAGACGAGTATAACTGCAGGTACACTGGAACAGTACGTGTTAATAGATGTGGTAAGCCACAACTGATGCCACCACACCAGCATGAGACTAACTCCAAGAGGTTCACCCAGTACTTCTTTGGTTGACAGTAGTGATGAATTGTCAAACGTGGAATTCCCATCAGGATTTTGGTTCCAACGTGCAGCAAGGCCAGATGACAGTGTGAGGTTGGACAAACAGCTAGGTCACTGGCCAGTGCTATGTAAGCTGCTGATATGCAAGTATTGTAGCAAAAAGAATAATGTCACATCCTCATTTTCCTGTGCCACATGCAAAGTAAATCTATGCATCAAGAAGGATAGAAATTGTTTCATAAAGTTTCATTGCAGAAATTAGTGATGTAAAATGATTGTTCTTTCCCAGGCCACTCAGGAATATTTCATTTGTAAGTTGTATCCCATTGCAATGTGTCATTGTTGATAAGTAGTTCCTATTTCTATTTTTTTAATGCTTACAAAATGTTCAGAAACAAGTTCCATTTGTTTTTTTTATATTGTCTACTTGTATAATAAATTTAAAAAATTGTTATTTTTTTTAACAATTGCAACCTTGCAACATTTTAAATTGTTATACCTTTAACAGGCAGGTCCGAGTTTGCTCGGACTTCACATATCTGCAGTTGCTCGACACATAACTTTTACAACTTCATTTATATGGCCTCATTGACCTTACATCGAGCGGCTCTATCCCCTCATACGAAATCACTTTCAAATTTGCATTTTGGTCTGCCTTGCCCTCTGAAGGGTAAACGAGAAATAAAGAAATGCCTTCTGAATGCCACATAAAAGGCTGTAAACTACTACATACTGATAGGGTCAACAGGAAGGGTGGTGGAGTGGCGATGTACGTCAGAGATAATTTAAATTGTTGTGTTAGATATAATATAAGATTAGAAGCATCGAACACAGAATCTATTTGGCTACAGTTTCTCTAGGGTCATGACAAATTAATTTTGGGTGTGATTTATAGGCCCCCAAATCTTGATAGGGAGTACAGTAAGCTGCTATTGGACGAAATTAATAAGGCATCTAGATATGAAAATGTATTAATGAGAGATTTTAACATTAGATAAATTGACTGGAACAATATGACAGGAAATCTTGAGTCTAGTGACTTTCTTGATATGACACAGGATTGCTTTTTAAAACAATTTGTGACAGAACTAACTAGAGGAATCAGTCTGCTTGACTTGATTCGTGCCAACAAGACGTCGCTAACTAATATTGTCTTGAAGTTAATGATGAGTTTAGAGAAAGTGATTACAAATCACTTGGTATCTATATATCATTGAATTACCCAAATAACTGCAATCAAGTCTCTGTCCCAAACTTCCACTTGGCCAATTTCAAGGGACTGAAAAATTACCTGGGTAAGTTAAATTGGAATGACCTGACTATGGATCATGTAGGTAGTGTTGGTTGACAATATGACGTTTATCAGAGCATAGCTCTAGCTGCCCAGACAACGTATGCTCCAAGTAGGAAATTTAGATCAATCAGAAATTACCCCGAATGGATAAACAATAGATTAAAATCTCTTATTAGCCAAAAGAGAGGAATATATATGCGTACCAAAAGAGGGGATGGGCAGTTTAGAAATTAATATATTCGATTAAAGAGAGACATAAAAAAGGGAATAAGAAAAGCTAAAAGAGATTATGAGGCCAAAGTGGTTAGGGATTGAAAGACTAACCCAAAAGGTTTCTTTCAGGTATATAGAAGCAAGATTAGGAACAGCATAGGCCCATTCAAAAGTAACTCAGGTCAGATCACTGACATTGATAAGGAAATGTGTAAAATTTTTAACTCTTATTTCCTCTAAGTTTTTATGCAGGAAGATACTGGCAAAATTCCAGAGGCATATGTAGGCATATCAAATGAGGGGATGGGCAGTTAAGTAATCTATATAATCAATTAAAAAGACAAAAAACATGAATAAGAAAAGCAAAAATGGATTATGAGGCTAAGGTCACAAGGGATTCGAAGACTAACTTAAGAAGGTTCTTTCAGGTATACAGAAGTAAGATTAGGGACAAGATTGGCCCACTTAAGAGTAACTCAGATCAGATCACTGACAGTGATAAGGATGTGTGTGAAATTTTCAGTACTTCCTCTCAGTTTTTACTCAGGAAAAGAGCAAAATTCCAGAAATAATAGATTATGTGGAACAGGACGATAATAAATTGCGGTAACTAAACTATGGTCTTCAGACAATCAGAAACTAAAACCTAACAAATCCCCAGGTCCTGATGAACTGTTTGCAAGGGTGTTAAAGGAATGTAAAGAGGAACTTAGCATACCTTTGGCTAATCTTTTCAACATATCCCCACAAACTGGCATAGTGCCTGATAAGTGGAAAATGGCAAATATAATACCTATTTACAAGGCAGATGACAAGTCCTTAGCTTCGAACTATAGACCAATAAGCCTTACCTACATAGTGGGAAAATTAATGGAATCAATTGCCGAAGCAATTCGTAGCCATCTCGAAAGGCATAAATTGATTAATGAATTTCACTGTGTCTTAAAAATTTACTAACTTTCTTCACTAAGGCATTTGAGGAGGTAGATCATGGTTTTGAATATTGTGAGGGAAAAGTTCAACAGATAGGAGTAGCGAGCAAGTATATGGGTGACGATAGTTTGATTGCCTGGCTGCTTGTTAAGGTAGGGTCAGTCTAGCTCCCGTATTCCCCCCTCCCTTTTTCCCCATCCGGAAAGTGACGTGTGGGGCTCGGACCAAACAGTAATCACTTGACTCACAGCCCCAGCACAACTGTAAGCAAAAACCTCTGCTCCTATTCTAGTGGATATATTGGCTGAAAGCTTCACTTTTGACCAATAAACTTAGTCCTTTCAGCCTTGATTTCCATGTTATGCTTTTAGATAATCACCATTTCTTTTAAATATTGTACTTATCATGGAGAGTGATTTCTTAAGCAGTAGGTAACCTTTGTCTCTTTCTAGCTTGGAATATCAGCTTGGGTCATCTGGCAACTAAAGAAGCAGTGATGAAGGAGACGAACTTTACTTAAGTTCTGAGACGTCACCATTTTATCTGCATACCTAAGTGTAGTCAACCTCAGGCAACTACCTCTCATTTTTGCAGTGGTGAAAGACCTGTGTTCCTATCATCTTGATGGACTATTCAAGGCTGGAGACTGTGAAGAACTAGTCGTTGTGTTGTCACTCAACATCTGTGACCCCCCTCCATCATCATCAACGGCTACAATTTCTACAACATGCGGTGTCAACATCATCGGACACCACAGTCTTACTGTATATATTAGCGCTGAATTCAGATATTTTTATATTTCATTTTTCACCTTTCTTTCAAGTAGGACAAAAATTCATATTTATCTTTTTTATATTTTCATTTCTAAATAATAAAGTGTTTATTTAAATGTTATTATTCTTTTTCTATGCATTAATTTTCCTGAGGAGGAGCCAGCCTTGATAATACTGACTGAAGTTGTTACAGGGCTGAGTAAGCCTTCACAAGTGGCAACCTTGCCAGGATCAACTCGACTGAATCAAGATTCAACTCCATCTCGAATCTATCATTGGAACTTCAACGCCGCATACCACAAACGGTTACCACCATCCATGAGAAATCATTCTCTATGGTAGGACTACAGTGCAGATATTTAAAATATTTGGTGATTGTTATAGTCGTAATTTATTGTAAGTCAAAGCAGGATATGCTAGTTAATTCTGTCACCTTTATTCTTGAGCTTGAAACGATTTGGAGGAATAGACTCTAGGGACCCGAGATTTTCCAGTGACAGAGGCATGGTTGACAAATAGGCAGCAGAGAGTTTGCATAAATGGGGAGAAATCAGAGTGGGGAGGCATCACGAGCGGTGTTCCACAGGGGTCAGTGTTGGGCCCCCTGCTGTTCACAATCTACATAAACGACATAGATGAGGGCATAAAGAGCGACATCGGCAAGTTTGCCGATGACACCAAAATAGGCCGTCGAATTCATTCTGACGAAGACATTCGAGCACTCCAGGAAGATTTGAATAGACTGATGCAGTGGTCGGAGAAGTGGCAGATGCAGTTTAATATAGACAAATGCAAAGTTCTAAATGTTGGACAGGACAATAACCATGCCACATATAAACTAAATAATGTAGATCTTAATATTACGGATTGCGAAAAAGATTTAGGAGTTCTGGTTAGCAGTAATCTGAAACCAAGACAACAGTGCATAAGTGTTCGCAATAAAGCTAATAGAATCCTTGGCTTCATATCAAGAAGCATAAATAATAGGAGTCCTCAGGTTGTTCTTCAACTCTATACATCCTTGGTTAGGCCTCATTTAGATTATGCTGCACAGTTTTGGTCACCGTATTACAGAATGGATATAAATTCTCTGGAAAATGTACAAAGGAGGATGACAAAGTTGATCCCATGTATCAGAAACCTTCCCTATGAGGATAGACTAAGGGCCCTGAATCTGCACTCTCTAGAAAGACGTAGAATTAGGGGGGATATGATTGAGGTGTATAAATGGAAGACAGGAATAAATAAAGGGGATGTAAATAGTATGCTGAAAATATCTAGCCTAGACAGGACTCGCAGCAATGGTTTTAAGTTGGAAAAATTCAGATTCAGGAAGGATATAGGAAAGTACTGGTTTGGTAATAGAGTTGTGGATGAGTGGAACAAACTCCCGAGTACAGTTATAGAGGCCAGAACGTTGTGTTGCTTTAAAAATAGGTTGGATAAATACATGAGTGGATGTGGGTGGGTGTGAGTTGGACCTGATAGCTTGTGCTACCAGGTCTGTTGCCGCGTTCCTCCCTTAAGTCAATGTGACCTGACCTGACTAGGTTGGGTGCATTGGCTTGAGCCAGTGGGAGACTTGGACATGCCTCGCATGGGCCAGTAGGCCTTCTGCAGTGTTCCTTCGTTCTTATGTTCTTATGTTCTTAAGTTGTTTCATTGAGCTCTATTTATTATATCAAGAGAACTGTTATAGGACACTCTTGATTTGTTGGTGAGAAGATTGGATGGTCAAGGGACCCCATTCTACTTACTGTTTGCTTGGAGCCAGCATAGAACCCTTCGTTTTAATTAATACATATTGTTTAATTGAAGCAGGGATCGAACCCTCTGGTTTATTTGCTGTTTGTTCGGAGCAGGCATAGAACCCACCGTTTTCATTCACACATACTGTTTAATCGAAGCAGGGATCAAACCCTCCGATTTATTTACAGTTTGAGAGGAGCAGGAATTGAACACTCCGTTTTCTTTGATATATCTGTTTCATTTTCCCCTGGTAGTTTAAGTTATTCTTGCAAGTATGGAGGAATACCAGTTTTGGTTGAACAATGGGAGTAAGTTAGGAATAACGGGAAAAAAATTAGAAGCTTTCATTAGCTCCAAGATCCAGGAAAGGGAAAGAAAGAAGAAAGAGAACCTTGAGAGAGAGGAGAAAAAGGAGAGAGAGAGAATTGAAAGAGAAAACCAAGAAAGACAGAAAGAGAAAGAGAGGACGAAAAGGAGAGAGAGAGAATCGAGAGAGAGGAGAAAAAGGAAAGAGAGAGAATCGAGAGAGAGGAGAAAAAGAAGAGAGAGAGAGAATCGAGAGAGAGGAGAAAAAGGAGAGAGATAAAATTGAAAGAGAAAATCAAGAGAGAGAGAAGACAAAAAAGAACATGATAGACTTGACCGAGAGGAGAGAGCTAAAATACGTGAGGAACAAGTTAAATTAAGGGAACTTGAAGAAAGAGCAAAAGATAGAGAAGTTGAGAAAAGAGCTAGAGAACATGAGTTAAGGTAGAGAAATCTCGCCTTGAATTAGAAAATAAAAAGTTATCTTTTACACAACAATTAGAGGAAGGAGTTGAACATGATGCAGCTAGTGCACATAGTGCAACACCTAATTTACTTCCCTTCACAGAGGGTGAAGACATTACTTCATACATAATTTGGTTTGAAAATATCGCTACCCTCTGTGAATCGCCTGCTGACACTTGGGCTACCAGGTTAGGTATGTTATTTTCCGGTACAGCTTTGAATATCTATGCAACATTGTCGCAGGATATCATATGTAATTATAACCTACTTAAGAAGGCAATCCTTAAAGATACCAAAAGACCCCAAATTCTTATAGGAAAGATTTCAGGTATGCCACCTTACAGCATGGCCAGAACTTTCAGCATTTACAGGTAACACTCTTTCGTTTGTTCTACTTTTGGATAGAGAGTTCAGGAATTGATCACAGTTATGAATCTCTTAGAAACTTCATGGTTGCTGACCAGTTCCTGACATCTCTTCCTCACCAGATACGAACATTCATTAGAGAACGTAACCTGATTAAAGCTGAGGAAGTTGCTGAGGCCGCTGACTTGTATGCTGAGGCTCACAATTCCTATAAAGACCTAAAAGGATCGAACCCTAAGGGCAAGGGTTCACCAGATCTTAAGAAATCAAAGCCTCTAGTAGAAAGTAAACTGACTTCTTTTATTCCGGTTTGTCATTTATGTGGTGTTAAGGGACATAAACGTCCAGATTGTCCTTCTAAGAAAGTGCAAAAAGTTGGAAGATGTTTTAAAGACTGTAATGATCACGCAACTTTCTGTTCAGGAACAGTTAATGGACTTAATGTATCTACCATTTTATGAGACACTGGATGCACATGTATAGTCATTTCTGATAAGCTGTTCCCTAACCTTAAAGAAACTCATTCCTCTTCTATTCTTTCAGACTACTTGGGCCGTACAGACACTTTTCCTACCATCCGTTGTTACATTAGGTCTAAATGGTTCACAGGTTGGTCTGAAGCCGTACTAGCTCCCATCACTTCTTGCTCCGTACTAATAGGTAATGTAAAAGGTGCCATTCTTCCTTCTGAGGTTGACCTTTCATCACCAAAGATGGACATAAGCTTTTCAGCTCCTCTTCCTGTAGAGTCAGAGAAGCCCCTCGACAGTTCAGATGAGGCAATGTTTTGTGATATTCAGGTGGGATTCAAAATCAGTGGTACTACTCTCGAAAGCGAGGTAGTAGGATCACCGATTCACTTGTTAGATGAAAATGAGGATATCGCCTCCGATACTATAAATGTCTTGACTAGGGCTCAGACCAAAGCCCAGGCTTCTCCTACTGTCCATCCCTTGATTTTCCCTGACTTTAAGCCTTTAGATATATCGAAGGGCTCCTTTGTCAATTTACAACGTAATTGCCCTTCTCTTCAGAATTGCCATAATGCCGCTAAACAAAATCAAGTTATCCAAAGGAAAAACTTTTCATATATATTTGAATATATAAAAGGTATCTTGTATAAATCAGTATTCAAATTAAATTCAGTTGAGACAGACTATTCCATCTTAGTTGTTCCAAGTCAATGCAGAGAGACTGTTCTTAAAATGGCTCATGACCTACCAGTGGCCGGACATTTCTCGCATCGAAAACCCCTCAAGGGAGGTTCCTTGACACTGGTGAGGGGCTCTTGATTTAGGGAATTGGATCTGTGCTCCGGTTCCCTGAATTGAGCCTGATTACCTTCCCTCCCTCCACATGCGCTGTATAATCCTACGGGTTTAGCGCTCCCCCATTATAATAATAATAACTAGCATCGTAAAACCTTAAATAAAATTAGGGAGACCTATTTTTGGCCCAAAATGTCCTCAGATGTCACTACCTATTGTAGATCGTGTAAAGTTTGCCAACTGTCATCCTCCCGAGGTACCAGGCGAGTACCTATGGTCAAAATGCCAATCTTTACGGTACCATTTGAAATGTAGCTATTAACATCGTTGGTCTTTTATCACCACTTTCATCTGGGTGACATAAATATATATATTAACATTAGTTGATTATGCTTCGAGTTTCCCTGAAGCTGTACCCTTAAAGTTCATAACTACTACAGAGGTGGCTGAAGCCCTTTTGTCTATCTTTTCCAGAGTTGGTTCCCAAGAGAGATTTTGTCTGACCGTGGGGCACAATTCACGTCTAACTTAATGCAACATCTCTACCAACTTCTGGGAGTGAAGCCTCTCTTCACAACACCCTATCATCCCAGCTGTAATGGGAGGATTGAGCGCCAGCATTCAATTCTCAAATCCATTTAAAGGAAACTTTGCCCCCTTAAACCTAAGGAGTGGCATCGTTACCTACCCTGTGCTTTGTTTTCCATGCGGGAAGTTCCCAGTGACTCTTTGGGGTTTTCACCTTTTGAACTTCTCTATGGTAGACAGGCCAGAGGTCCATTGTCCATCCTTCATGACTTATGGACTAATGAGGTAAATGCTGAGGTTCAGTCTTCTTATCAGTTTCTCCTTGACCTTAGATACAAACTTGAGGAGACCTCTGACATAGTTTCGAAAAACTTAAGCTCATCAATGGACCAGTACAAAACCTATTTTGATACTAAAAGTCAGAGAAGTTTTAAAGTAGGGGATGAAGTTCTGGTACTTTTACCAATAAAGTCAAATAAATTATTAGTACCATGGAAAGGCCCGTATAAGGTATTGAAAATTTGTGGGAAGGTTGATTACCTCATTGAAGTCAAGGGGAAACCTAAGCTTTATCATATGAACATCCTTAAGAAATATTACTGAAGAAATTCGGTTAACTGCCTGAATGACTTTGATTTAGTTTTTCCACACAAACTTGATAAGACAACTGAGGAGTGTAAGGTGTGCGTAATTGACACCTCTAACTTAGACTATGGCAGAGAACTACATGACTTGATGACTCTTGACCACTCGGGTGCGACAAACATTAATATCAATGAGTCTTTGGATGACCATAGGAAACAGGAACTACTTCAATGTGTGAGTAACTTCTCAGATGTTTTTACGGATATTCCAGGTGTCACCTCCACAGTAGTCCATAAGATTGACTTAGTCACGGACAATCCTATCAAACGGAAATTATACCCAGTTCCAGTTCACCTTAGGGATGCATTTGACCGAGAGGTAGATATATTATTAAAACTAAAGATCATTGAACCTTCAGTATCTGCATATTGTTCACCAGTAGTCATGGTTAAGAAGGCGGATAATTCATATAGACTTGCTATTGACTTCAGAGGCCTTAATGCTATAACTCGGTGGGATGCTGAGCCTATGCCCTTAATAGATAGCGATCTACACAAATTTTATGACTTTTCTTTCTTTTCAGAAATTGATATTGCACAAGCATATCAAGTAATGTTAGATCCTTCTTCTAAGCAGTACATCACTTTTCCTACACACCAAGGACTGATGCAGTATAGAACTATGCCCATCGGTTTGGTAACTGCCTGTGCTACCTACGTGAGACTGATGAGAAAGGTCTTGGGTAATATGCCAAATGTTTCAGTTTATTTTGACAACATTTACGTAATGACATCCACGTGGGGCAAGCATATTCAAACATTAACATCAGTTTTACATAGGTTACGCTAGCATTGCCTCACTGCCATGCCGAAGAAATGCTTCCTTGGGTATAACAAAATTAGGTATCTCGGACTGATTCTTTCAAATAATTCTTTGCAGCCTCTCCCCAGTAAGATCAAAGCTTTATTAGAGGTTAAATTCCCCAAAACCAAGAAGCTCATGTGTAACTTTCTAGGTTCTGTAAATTTTTATGCACCGTTTATCCCCAACATTACCGATCTTACAGGCATCTTATCCGATTACCTTAAAAAGTCTGTCAAAGAACCTCTTGAACTTTCCGAAGTATCTCGAGAAAAGTTTGAAGAGATTAAAAACGTCTTCTCAAAAGATCCTATACTCAAGATTTCAGATATTAATAAACTGTTTTGTTTAAGAACTGATGCCTCCAATACCGGCTAAGGTGCAGTGTTACTACAGTACCATGATGGTACATCCTTCCCTGTATGCTTCTTAAGCTGGAAACTTCTTCCTGCAGAAACGAGATACTCCACCATAGAAAAGGAATGTTTGGCCCTTGTTTGGGGTATCTCCAAACTTAAATTTTATTTACTGGGAAAAGAATTTATTTTAGAGACGGATCACAAACCTTTGATTTACCTAGTAACTTTTAAGGGAACCAAAAGTTCCTCTTGAGGTGGACATTGGTGCTCCAAGCTTTTAAATTTCATATTGTGTATATCAATGGTTTATCCAATTATTTCTCTGACTGGTTAAATCGTGACAGTCAGTAGAACATTTGTTGCCTTACTCGACTTCCATGTGTTAGAACTTTTTCCTCGCCTATTCTTCTTACACTCCTTGACTATAAGTCTTGGTATGGAGGAGTGTGAGGGAAAAGTTCAACAGATAGGAGTAGCGAGCAAGTATATGGGTGACGATAGTTTGATTGCCCGGCTGCTTGTTAAGGTAGGGTCAGTCTAGCTCCCACTATCCCTTCTTTTTCCCCACCCAGAAAGGTGACATGTGGGTCTTGGACCAAACAGTAATCACTTGACTCACAGCCCCAGCACAACTGTAAGTAAAAACCTCTGCTCCTATTCTAGTGGATATATTGGTTGAAAGCTTCAATTTTGACCAATAATAAAGTTAATCCTTTCAGCCTTGATTTCCATGTTATGCTTTTAGATAATCACCATTTCTTTTAAATATTGTACTTATCATGGAAAGTCATTTCTTAAGCAGTAGGTAACCTTTGTCTCTTTCTAGCTTGGAATATCAGCTCGGGTCATCTGGCAACTAAAGAAGCAGTGATGAAGGAGACGAACTTTACTTAAGTTCTGAGACGTCACCATTTTATCTGCATACATAAGTGTAGTCAACCCAAGGCAACTACCTCTCATTTTTGCAGTGGTGAAAGACCTGTGTTCCTGTCATCTTGATGGACTATTCAAGGCTAGAGACTGTGAAGAACTAGTCGTTGTGTTGTCACTCAATATCTGTGACCCCCCCCCCATCATCAGCAACGGCTACAATTTCTACAACACGCGGTGTCAACAACATCGGACGCCCCAGTCTAACTGTATATATTAGCGTTGAATTCAGATATTATTTTTATATTTCATTTTTCTTTCAAGTAGGAGAAAAATTCATACTTATCTTTTTTATATTTTCATTTCTAAATAATAAAGTGTTTATATTTAACTGTTATTATTCTTTTTCTATTCATTAATTTTCCTGAGGAGGAGCCAGCCTTGATAATACTTACTGAAGTTCTAACAAGGCTGAGTAAGCCTTCACAAATATGATATTGTGTATATGAACTTCAGTAAGACTTTCGATAGAGTTCCACATCAGAGGCTATTGAGGAAACATAAGGCAAAAGAAACAGGAGGAGAATTTTTTTCCTGGGTAGAGGCATGGTAGACAAGTAGGCAGCAGAGAGTTTGTAAAAATGGGGAGAAATCAGAATGGGGGCACGTCAAAAGCGGTGTTCCACAGGGGGGTAGTGTTGGGCCCGTTGTTGTTCACAATCTACATAAACGACATAGATGAGGGAATAAATAGCGACATAAGCAAATTTGCTGATGACACCAAAACAGGCCATCCAATTCATTCTAATGAGGACATCAAAGCACTTCATGATGATTTGAGTAGACTGATGTGATGGTCGGAGAGGTAGCAGATGCAGTTTAATATAGACAAATGCAAAGTTCTAAATGTTGGACAGGAAAATAACCACGACACACATAAACTAAATAATGTAGATCTTAATATTATGGATTGCGAAAAGGATTTAGGAGTTCTGGTTAGCAGTAATCTGAAACCAAGACAACAGTGCATAAGTATTTGTAATAAAGCCTACAGAATCCTAGGCTTCATATCTAAAAGTATAAATAATAGAAGTCCTCAGGTTGTTCTTCAACTCTATATATCGTTGGTTAGGCCTCATTTAGATTATGCTGCGCAGTTTCATAGCCGTATTGCAGAATGGATATAAACTCACTGGAAAACGTACAAAGGAGGATGACAAAGTTAATCTCATGTATCAGAAATCTTCCCTATGAGGATAGACTGAGGGCCTTGAATTTGGACTCTCTAGAAAGGCGTAGAATTAGGGCGGATATGATTGAGATGTATAAATGGAAAACAGGAATTAATAAAGGGGATGTAAATAGCGTGCTAAAAATATTTAACATAGACAGGACTCACAGCAATGGTTTTAAATTGGAAAAATTCAGATTCAGGAAGGGTATAAGAGAGCGTCGGTTTGGCAACAGAGCTGTGGATGAGTGGAACAAACTCCCTAGTACCGTTATAGAAGCTAAGACGTTGTGTAGTTTTAGAAATAGGTTGGATAAATACATGAGTGGGCGTGGGTGGGTGTGAGTTGGACTTGACTAGCTTGTGCTACTAGGTCAGATGCAGTGCTCTTCCCTTAAGTGACGTGTCTGACCTCACTAGGTCACTAGGTGGGAGAATTGGACCTGCCTGTAGACCTGTTGCAGTGTTCTCTTTCTTTTTTATTCTTATGTTATTAAACTATGCGCGATTAGGCCAACTAGTGACATGGTCCTTAGACAAATAGAGAAATTAAAATCAAACAAATCCCCAGGCCCTGATGAAATTAAAATTGAACAAATTCCCAAGCCCTGATGTAAAAAGGAGCTTAGCAAACATTTGGCTAATCTTTTCAACATATCACTACAAACTGGCATAGTGCTGATAAGTGGAAAATGACAAATGTAATACCTATTTACAAGGCTGGTGACAGGTCCTTAGCTTCGATCTATAGACCAATAAGCCTTACCTCCACAGTGGGAAAATTTACGGAGTCAATAATTGCCTAAGCAATTCGTAGCCATCTTGAAAGGAATAAATTGATTAATGAATCTCAGCACGGATTTACAAAGGGGTGTTCCTGCTTCACGAATTTACTAACTTTTCTCACTAATGTTTTCTAGAAGAAGAATGCACTTACATAACACAAGCCTTTACACGTCTTCAGTTCCCATCTTTCTTCATCCGAGATTGCAGACTCAAGGCACAAGCTATCCTCAACAAACCGCCCATGGAACAGCCCCCTAAGCAGTTCATAGTACTCCCATGTGGCGATGTTGCCACGAATACTCGCCGGGCACTTGCTATGAGTAACATCAACGTTTCCACCATAAACACATCATCTATCAAAGACCTCACTTCGAAACGCAGCCCCACACCTCTAACTTCTACAGCAGGCGTCTACACTATCCCCTGTGGGTTCTGTCCCAAGAAATATGTAGGCGAGACAGGCAGAGATCTTGCAGTCCGCCTGAATGAGCATCGAAATGCCTCTAACAGAGACGATGTAAGGTAGGCCTGTGTCCTCCACAGAGACTCCACGGGGCATTTGATGAACTGGAATGAGGCACAACTCGTTCTCACCGAACCAGACCTCAGACGCCGACGGTGCCTAGAAGCCTCACTAATCGCCGTCACCGACACTATAGAATGCAACACTGGAAACTACAAAATTTAAGCAGCACCAACCCAACAACACAGGAGTCACATGATTTCATCGTCTACCCGTCCTCATCATAGGCAGAGGTTGTTTTGATAAGGACCTGCCTCGCTTGGGCCAGTAGGCCTTCTACAGTGTTCCTCCATTCTTATGTTCTTATGACATTCCTCAGGTCACGTGCGTCACACCTCACTCTCCGTCTATATATATAATGTTAGAAGTGATCAAGGTCCCAGGACCGAAACGTTTTCTAATAAATATGTCATAGTGTTTGCTTACGTGTCTTACTAAACCATGGTTATTAATGCACTTGAAAACGTACAAAGGAGGATGACAAAGTTGATCCCATGTATCAGAAATCATCCCTATGAGGATATCATGGAACCTATGGTCACGATCATAATTCATTCCAAAACTCTGGTGGCGACCCAATTTGGTCGTGACCCGAACCTAATATTCCCATTGGATTGTATGTAAATGCGATTAATTCGTTTCAGACCCCTATGGACTGTATGTAAATATTTTTTTTAAGAGTTTTAAGCATAAAAATAGTTAATTATACCATAGAATGTCCAGTGTAATAGTAACAGTTTTGTTGGGGTGGTTCTTCTCAAAGATATCCTGGTACTCATTCCATTTTTCTATGACTGCTTTTATCATATCACTATTAATCTCCTCCCTTTCTTCTTTTTCCGATGACTGCTCCTCAGTGAGCACCTTATGCTGCTCATTCTGGACTTAAGCGAGTTCATCTGTTGTCAGTTCCTCCTCGTGATCCTCGACCACTTCCTCGATGTCATCACTGTCGACTACAAGACCCATGCTCTTGCCCCTGGACACGATCTCCTCCACAACAGAGAACATAAGAACTTAAGGAAGAAGGAACACTGCAACAGGCCTACTGCCCCATGCGGAGCAGGTCCATGTTCCCCCCCCAGATTAACCTAATGACCCCCCGGATTAACTCAATGACCCTCCCAATCTGGTCACCTCCACTCAAGGAAGGAGCACGACGCCAGACCCAGCAGCACAAGCTAGTCAGGTCCAACTCACACCCACCCACACCCACTCATGTATTTATCTAACCTATTTTTAAAACTACACAACGTTTTAGCCTGAATAACTGTACTTGGGAGTTTGTTCCACTCATCCACAACTCTATTACCAAACCAGTGCTTTCCTATATCCTTCCTGAATCTGAATTTTTCCATCTTGAAACCATTGTTGCGAGTCCTGACTTGGCTGGAAATTTTCAGCACGCTATTTACATCCCCTTTATTTATTCCTGTTTTCCATTTATACATCTCGATCATATCCCCCCTAATTCTACGCCTTTCGAGAGAGAGCAGATTCAGGGCCCTCAGTCTATCCTCATAGGGAAGATTTCTGATACATGGGATCATCTTTGTCATCCTCCTCTGTACGTTTTCCAGAGCATTTATATCCATTCTGTAATACGGTGACCAGAACTGAGCAGCATAGTCTAAATGAGGCCTAACCAAGGATATATAGAGTTGAAGAACAACCTGAGGACTTCTATTATTTATACTTCTAGATATGATGCCAAGAATTCTGTTAGCTTTATTGCGAACACTAATGCACTGTTGCCTTGGTTTTAGATTACTGCTAACCAGAACTCCTAAATCCTTTTCGCAAGCAGTAGTATTAAGATCTACCTTATTTAGTTTACATGTGGCATGGTTATTTAACTGTCCAACATTTAGAACTTTGCATTTGTCAATATTAAACTGCATCTGCCACTTCTCCGATCATTGCATCAGTTTATTCAAATCATCCTGGAGTCCTCTAGTGTCCTCATTAGAATGAATTGGACGGCCCATTTTAGAGTCATCAGCAAATTTGCTTATGTCGCTATTTATTCCCTCATATTTGTCCTTTATGTAAATTGTGAGCAACAACAGGCCCAACAATGACCCCTGAGGAACACCGCTTGTGACGTGCCCCCATTCTGATTTCTCCCCATTTATGCAAACTCTCTGCTGCCTATTTGTCAGCCATGCCTCTACCCAGGAAAAAATTTCTACTCCTATTCCGTGTGCCTTAAGTTTCCTCAATAGCCTCTGATGTGGAACTCTATCGAAAGCCTAACTGAAGTCCATATACACAATATCATATTCATTACCATGATCTACCTTCTCAAACACCTTAGTGAAAAATGTTAGTAAATTCGTAAGACAGGAACGCCCCTTTGTAAAACCGTGATGAGATTCATTAATCAATCTGTACCTGTCAAGAAGGCTACGAATTGCTTCGTCAATTATTGATTCCATAAATTTCTCCACTATGGAGGTAAGGCTTATTGGTCTATAGTTCGAAGCTAAGGACCTGTCACCTGCCATGTAAATAGGTATTACATTTGCCATTTTCCACTTATCAGGCACTATGCCAGTTTGTAGTGATATGTTAAAAAGATTAGCCAAAGGTATGCTAAGTTCCTCTTTACATTCCTTTAACACCCTTGCAAACAGTTCATCAGGGCCTCGGGAGTTGTTAGGTTTTAGTTTCTCTATTTGTCTGAGGACCATGTCACTAGTTACCGCAATCGTACATAGTTTATTATCCTGTGCTACATAATCTCTTACTTCAGGAATATCGCTAGTATTTTCCTGGGTGAAAACTGAGAGGAAGTAGGTATTGAGAATTTCTCACATATCCTTATCACTGTTAGTGATCTGACCAGAGTTACTCTTAAGTGGCCCTATCTTGTCCCTAATCTTACTTCTGTACACCTGAAAGAACCCTTTTGGGTTAGTCTTTTAATCTCTGACTACCTTAGCCTCATAATCCCTTTTTGCTTTTCTTATTCCTTTCTATATATCTCCCTTTAACTGAATATATTGATTTCTTAACTGCCCATCCCCTCTTTTGATACACCTATATATGCCTCTCTTTTGACCAATGAGATGTTTTAATCTATTGTTCATCCATTTGGCATCATTTTTGTTAGATCTAATTTCCCTACTCGGAACAAAAATTGTCTGGGCAGCTAGAACTATGTTCTGAAAAACGTCATATTGGCAACCAAGATCACCTACCTGACCCATAGTCAGGACATCCCAATTTACCCCACCCAGGAAATTTTTCAGTCCCATGAAGTCGGCCAAGCGAAAATCTGGGACAGAGATTTGATTGCAATTATCTGGGTAATTCCATGATATATTGAAACTAAGTGATTTATTATCCCTTTCCCCAAGCTCATCATTAACCTCAAGATTATTAATTAGTGAATCTTTGTTGGCAAGAACCAAGTCAAGCAGATTGTTTCCTCTAGTTGGTTCTGTCACAACTTGTTCTAAAAATCAATCTTGAACCGTATCAAGAAAGTCACTAGACTCAAGATTTCCTGTCATATTGTTCCAATCAATTTGTCTAAAGTTAAAATCTCCCATTATCACAACATTTTCATGTCTAGATGCCGTATGAATTTCGTTTCATAACAGCTTACTGCACTCCTATCAAGGTTTGGAGGCCTATAAATCACACCCAAAATTAATTTGTCACGTCCCTCGAGAAACTGTAACCAAACAGTTTCTGTGTTCGATGTTTCTAATCTTATATCATGTCTAAGACAACAATTTAAATTTTCTCTGACATACATCGCCACTCCACCACCCTTCCTGTTGACCCTATCAGTGTGGAATAGTTTATAACCCTGTATGTTGCATTCAGAAGGCATTTCTCTATCTTTCAGGTTGAGCCAAGTCTCTGTTATACCAATAATATCTATATTACCTACACTTGCAAGTAATCTTAGCTCATCTATCTTATTTCTTAGACTCCTACTATTTGTATAGTAAACCTTAAGGGAGCTAGTCACTCGTTACCCTCTACTATCTCTCTTTGTTTGTTGATCAGTTAATTTGCCATTACTAGCAACTTTATTTTGAATGTTGTCTTTTAAACATATCCCTGAGGTATCCCGGTAATAACTGCTGTTTTTAACCCTAATACTGCAGCCTGATTGTTTCCCACAAACACCTATACCTCTAGAATCTATCAGTTTAAATTCCTAGACAAGTCATCAATTTCCCTCTCAGTCGAATTGGCTAATGCAACCACTCCATTCCCAGAGAGATGAACCTCATCCCTTGCATACATATCACGTTTGCCAAAGAATTGGTCCCAGTTATCAATGAATAGGATTGCAAGTTCCTTGCAGTACCTGTCTAGCCAGCAATTTATTCCAATTGCCCTAGACATCCATTCATTGCCCACTCCCTTTCTATGCAAGATGCTACATATGACTGGGATCCCTCCCTTAGACCTAACTACTTCTATGGCTGACCTGTACTTATCCAGCAGCTCCTCTCTCATGCCCTTCCCAATGTCATTACCCCCAGCACTAAGACAGATAATGGGTTTGTTCCCATTACCTGCCATAATATTATCCAACCTGCTGACTATGTCACCAACACCAGCTCCAGGAAGACACTCTGTCTGACTTTTCTGTCTCTGTTACAAAATGCACGGTCCATATATCTTACCTGAGAGTCTCCTACTAGTAAAATATTCTTACCTTGATTAGCAGGGGAATCAGTGGTACCTTCAACCTCACTAACCACTGAAGTACACTCGTCTTGGAGAACAGAGAATCGATTTCCTACCTTCACATCTTCTCTATTAACTCTCCTCATCTTCTTCCTGAACTGTAAACCACTTGCCACTTAAAGCGGCTGCCACTATCACTGCTGGTGACCATTTCCTCCTTACCAGCTAAATCCTTCTCACACTCACTCCCAAATTCATCTCTGCGAAGCTTCAGCCTCCTATTTTCCTCCTGAAGAAGTAAAATCTCCTTCTTCAACACTTGAACCTGAGATTCTAAAACACTACAACAAACCATGGTGCTTGGTAACACTAACTCCCAACAGCTTAGGAATACACATCTATTTCAATTTTCTTCAAACTTGGACCTCCCTCGCATGTGCCAGTAGGCCAGTCTTCCTTCTTTCTTATGTTCGTAGGTTCTTATACAGTGACTGGAACAACACAGTGACTGCAACAATACAGTGACTGGAACAACACAGTGACTGGAACAACACAGTGAGTGGAACAACACAGAGACTGGAACAACACAGTGACTGGAACAACACAGTGACTGGAACAATACAGTGAGTGGAACAACACAGTTACTGGAACAATACAGTGACTGGAACAACACAGTGACTGGAACAATACAGTGAATGGAACAACACACTGACTGGAACAATACAGTGACTGGAGCAATATAGTGATTGGAACAATACAGGATTGGAACAAAAACAGTGGAACAAACAGTGACTGGAACAAAACAGTGACTGGAACAAAGCCGTGACTGGAACAATACAGCGACTGGAACAATAGAGTAACTGGAACAATACAGTGAAACAACACAGTGACTGGAACGAAAGAGTGACTGGAACAACACAGTGACAGGAACAATACGCAAATAACCCGCACATAGGAGAATGGAACTTATGACCACGTTTCGGTCCGTCTTGTACCATTAACTAGTGACTCAGTGTGACTAGTTTATGGCTCAAGGCGGACCGAAACGTCATTTTACGTTTCCTTCTCTTGTGTTGTGATTTTTGTGTATCGAATGATCTACAAGTGAACGAAATGTTTAAAGTTCTCTTATAATTGTTCTAGTCACTGTACTGTGAGTTTTATTTTTCACTGTTCTTGTCACTGTATTGTAAGTTTTATTCTTCATTGTTCTTGTCACTGTATCGCGTTTTTTTTCCAATGTTATAGTTACCGTATTCTAAGTATCATTTTTTCATTGTTCTACTCACTGCAATGTGGGTTTTTTCTTTCACTATTCTAGACACTGTATCGTGTGTATTATTTTCACTGTTCTAGACACTGCATTGTATTTTATTTTTCACTGTTCTATTGACTGTATTGTGAGTTTTACTTTGAAACAGAGAGAATTTCTGTTAATTCTAACAGGTAAGCAAGAAGGAAGGTGACATATGGAACAGTCGTCGTCTGCTGCACTATCTTGAGCTCACGAATATCATAATGGACTGGAATTTGCTGCATACTCTTAATATCCCTGGGTCTGATTTTCTTAAAAGGTTTCACAGCACCAGGAACGACAAAACAACTTTATGTTAAGTGTCTAACACACGACTGCCAGTAACTGTATGAGAGGTGGGTGGTGGTGTGTCCCGGGGTGCTGCAAGTGGTGTGTCCCGGGTTGCTGGAAGTGGGGTGTCTCGGGGTGCTGGAAGTGGTGTGTCTCGGGGTGCTGGAAGTGGTGTGTCTCGAGGTGCTGCAAGTGGTGTGTCCCGGGGTGCTGCTGCAAGTGGTGTGTCTCGGGGTGCTGCAAGTGGTGTGTCACGGGGTGCTGCAAGTGGTGTGTCCCGGGGTGCTGCAAGTGGTGTGTCTCGGGGTGCTGCAAGTGGTGTGTCTCGGGGTGCTGCAAGTGGTGTGTCCCGGGGTGCTGCAAGTGGTGTGTCCCGGGATGCTGCAAGTGGTGGTGTCCCGGGGTGCTGCAAGTGGTGTGTCCCGGGGTGCTGCAAGTGGTGTGCCCCGGGGTGCTGCAAGTAGTGCAGTGTTCCAGGGTACTGCAACTGGTGGGGTGTCCCGGGGTGCTGCAAGTGGTGGAGTGTCTCGGGATGCTGCAACTGGTGGAGTGTCCCAGGGTGCTGCAAGTAGTGCAGTGTTCCAGGGTACTGCAACTTGTGGGGTGTCCAGGGGTGCTGCAAGTGGTGGAGTGTCTCGGAATGCTGCAACTGGAGGAGTGTCCCGGGATGCTGCAACTGGTGGAGTGTCCCAGGGTGCTGCAAGTGGTGGAGTGTCCCGGGATACTGCGAGTGGTGGAGTGTCCCGGGATGCTGCAAGTAGTGGAGTGTCCCGGGATGCTGCAAGTAGCGCAGTGTTCCGGGGTGCTGCAAGTGGTGGAGTGTTCCGGGGTGCTGCAAATGGTGAAGTGTCCCGGGGTGCTGCAAGTGGTGGAGTGTCCCGGGTTGCTGCAAATGGTGGAGTGTTCCTGGGTGCTGCAACTGGTGGAGTGCCCCAGGGTGCTGCAACTGGTGGAGTGTCCCGGGGTGCTGCAAGTGGCGGAGTGTCCCGGGGTGCTGCAAGTGGTGGAGTGTCCCGGGATGCTGCAAGTGGAGTGTCACGGGATGCTGCAAGTGGTGGAGTGTACCGGGGTGCTGCAAGTGTTAGAGTGTCACGGGATGCTGCAAGTGTTGGAGTGTCCCTGGATGCTGCAAATGTTGGAGTGTCCCGGGATGCTGCAAGTGTTGGAGTGTCCCGGGATGCTGCAAGCGTTGGAGTGTCCCGGGATGCTGCAAGTGGTGGAGTGTCCCGGGGTGCTGCAAGTGCTGGAGTGTTCCGGGGTGCTGCAAGTGTTGTAGTGTCCCGGGGTGTTGCAAGTGTTGGAGTGACCCGGGATGCTGCAAGTGGTGGAGTGTTCCGGGATGATGCAAGTGGTGGAGTGTCCCGGGGTGCTGCAACTGGTGGAATGTCCCGGGGTGCTGCAACTGGTGGAGTGTCCCGGTGTGCTGCAAGTGGTGGAGTGTCACGGGAAGCTGCAAGTGGTGGAGTGTCCCGGGATGCTGCAACTGGTGGAGTTTCCCGGGGTGCTGCAACTGGTGGAGTGTCCCTGGATGCTGCAAGTGGTGGAGTGTCCTGAGGTGCTGCAAGTGGTATTGTCCCGGGGTGCTGCAACTGGTGGAATGTCCCGGGGTTCTGCAACTGGTGGAGTGTCCTGGAATGCTGCAACTGGTGGAGTGTCCTGGGGTGCTGCAAGTGGTGGTGTCCCGGGATGCTGCAACTGGTGGAGTGTCCCGGGGTGCTGCAACTGGTGGAGTGTCCCGGGATGCTGCAAGTGGTGGAGTGTCCTGGAGTGCTGCAAGTGGTGGAGTGCCCTGGGGTGCTGCAAGTGGTGGAGTGTCCCGGGGTGTTGCAAGTGGTGGTGTCCCGGGGTGCTGCAAGTGGTGGAGTGTCCCGGGGTGCTGCAACTGGTGGAGTGTCCCGGTGTGCTGCAAGTGGTGGAGTGTCACGGGATGCTGCAAGTGGTGGAGTGTCCCGGGATGCTGCAACTGGTGGAGTTTCCCGGGGTGCTGCAACTGGTGGAGTGTCCCTGGATGCTGCAAGTGGTGGAGTGTCCTGGGGTGCTGCAAGTGGTATTGTCCCGGGGTGCTGCAACTGGTGGAGTGTCCCGAGGTGCTGCAACTGGTGGAGTGTCCCGGAATGCTGCAACTGGTGGAGTGTCCTGGGGTGCTGCAAGTGGTGGAGTGTCAAGGAGTGCTGCAAGTGGTGGAGTGACCCGGGGTGCTGCAAGTGGGGAAGTGTCCTGGAGTGCTGCAAGTGGTGGAGTGCCCCGGGGTGCTGCAAGTGGTGGTGTGTCCCTGGGTGCTGCAAGTGGTGTGTCCCGGGGTGCTGCAAGTAGTGCAGTGTTCCAGGGTACTGCAACTGGTGGGGTGTCCCGGGATACTGCGAGTGGTGGAGTGTCCCGGGATGCTGCAAGTAGTGGAGTGTCCCGGGATGCTGCAAGTAGCGCAATGTTCCGGGGTGCTGCAAGTGGTGGAGTGTTCCGGGGTGCTGCAAATGGTGGAGTGTCCCGGGGCGCTGCAGATGGTGGAGTGTTCCGGGGTGCTGCAACTGGTGGAGTGCCCCGGGGTGCTGCAAGTGGTGGAGTGTCCCGGGGTGCTGCAAGTGGTGGAGTGTCCTGGGGTGCTGCAAGTGGTGGAGTGTCCCGGGATGCTGCAAGTGGAGTGTCCCGGGATGCTGCATGTGGTGGAGTGTCCCGGGGTGCTGCAAGTGTTGGAGTGTCACAGGATGCTGAAAGTGTTGGAGTGTCCCGGGATGCTGCAAGTGTTGAAGTGTCCCTGGATGCTGCAAGTGTTGGAGTGTCCCGGGATGCTGCAAGTGTTGAAGTGTCCGGGGATGCTGCAAGTGTTGGAGTGTCCCGGGATGCTGCAAGTGTTGGAGTGTCCCAGGATGTTGCAAGTGTTGTAGTGTCCCGGGGTGCTGCAAGTGGTGGAGTGTCCCGGGGTGCTGCAAATGCTGGAGTGTTCCGGGGTGCTGCAAGTGTTGTAGTGTCCCGGGGTGTTGCAAGTGTTGGAGAGACCCGGGATGCTGCAATTGGAGAAGTGTTCCGGGATGATGCAAGTGGTGGAGTGTCACGGGGTGCTGCAACTGGTGGAGTGTCCCGTGGTGCTGCAAGTGGTGGAGTGTCCCGGGATGCTGCAACTGGTGGAGTTTCCCGGGGTGCTGCAACTGGTGGAGTGTCCCGGGATGCTGCAAGTGGTGGAGTGTCCTGGGGTGCTGCAACTGGTGGAGTGTCCCGGGATGCTGCAAGTGGTGGAGTGTCCTGGAGTGCTGCAAGTGGTGGAGTGCCCCGGGTTGCTGCAAGTGGGGGAGTGTCCCAGGGTGCTGCAACTGGTGGAGTGTCCCTGCATGCTGCAAGTGGTGGAGTGTCCGGGATGCAGCAAGTGGGGTGTCCCGGGGTGCTACAAGTGGTGGAGTGTCGCGGGATGCTGCAACTGGTGGAGTGTCCCGGGGTGCTGCAACTGGTGGAGTGTCCCGGGGAGCTGCAACTGGTGGAGTGTCCCGGGATGCTGAAAGTGGAGTGTCCTGGGGTGCTGCAAGTGGTGGAGTGTCCCGGGGTGCTGCAAGTGGTGGAGTGTCCTGGGGTGCTGCAAGTGGTGGTGTCCCGGGGTGCTGCAACTGGTGGAGTGTACCGGGGTGCTGCAACTTGTGGAGTGTCCCGGGATGCTGCAACTGGTGGAGTGTCCTGGGGTGCTGCAAGTGGTGGAGTGTCCCGTGGTGCTGCAACTGGTGGAGTATCCCGGGATGCTGCAACTGGTGGAGTGTCCTGGGGTGCAGCAAGTGGTGGAATGTCCCGGGGTGCTGCAAGTGGTGGAGTGTCCCTGGGTGCTGCAACTGGTGGAGTGTCCCGGGATGCTGCAAGTGGTGGAGTGTCCCGGGATGCTGCAAGTGGGGTGTCCCGGGGTGCTGCAACTGGTGGAGTGTCCCGGGGTGCTGCAACTGGTGGAGTGTCCCGGGATGCTGCAAGTGGAGTGTCCTGGGGTGCTGCAAGTGGTGGAGTGTCCCGGGATGCTGCAACTGGTGGAGTGTCCCGGGATGCTGCAAGTGGAGTGTCCTGGGGTGCTGCAAGTGGTGGAGTGTCCCGGGATGCTGCAACTGGTGGAGTGTCCTGAGGTGCTGCAACTGGTGGAGTGCCCCGGGGTGCTGAAAGTGGTTGAGTGTCCCGGGGTGCTGCAAGTTGTTGAGTGTCCCGGGGTGCTGCAAGTGGTGGAGTGTCCCGGGATGCTGCAAGTGGAGTGTCACGGGATGCTGCAAGTGGTGGAGTGTCCCCGGGTGCTGCAAGTGTTGGAGTGTCCCGGGATGCTGCAAGTGTTGGAGTGTCCCGGGATGCTGCAAATGTTGGAGTGTCCCCGGATGCTGCAAGTGTTGGAGTGTCCTGGGATGCTGCAAGTGTTGGAATGTCCCGGGATGCTGCAAGTGTTGGAGTGTCCCAGGATGCTGTAATTGTTGTAGTGTCCCGGGGTGCTGCAAGTGATGTAGTGTCCCGGGGTGCTGCAAGGGCTGGAGTGTCCCAGGGTGCAGCAAGTGTTGGAGTGTCCCGGGTTGCTGCAAGTGTTGGAGTGACCCGGGATGCTGCAAGTGGTGGAGAGTCCCGGGGTGCTGCAACTGGTGGAATGTCCCGGGGTGCTGCAACTGGTGCAGTGTCCCGGTGTGCTGCAAGTGGTGGAGTGTCACGGGATACTGCAAGTGGTGGAGTGTCCCGGGATTCTGCAACTGGTGGAGTTTCCCTGGGTGCTGCAACAGGTGGAGTGTCCCGGGATGCTGCAAGTGGTGGAGTATCCTGGGGTGCTGCAAGTGGTGGTGTCCCGGGGTGCTGCAACTGGTGGAGTGTCCCGGGGTGCTGCAACTGGTAGAGTGTCCCGGTATGCTGCAACTGGTGGAGTGTCCTGGGGTGCTGCAAGTGGTGGTGTCCCGGGGTGCTGCAACTGGTGGAGTGTCCCGGGATGCTACAAGTGGTGGAGTGTCCTGGGGTGCTGAAAGTGGTGGAGTGTCCCGGGGTGCTGCAAGTGGTGGAGTGTCCCGGGGTGCTGCAACTGTTTGAGTGTCCCGGGATGCTGCAAGTGGTGGATTGTCCCGGGATGCTGCAAATGGGGTGTCTCTGGGTGCTGTAAGTGGTGGAGTGTCCCGGGGTGCTGCAACTGGTGGAGTGTCCCTCGGTGCTGGAACTGGTGGAGTGTCCCGGGATGCTGCAAGTGGAGTGTCCTGGGGTGCTGCAAGTGGTGGAGTGTCCCGGGGTGCTGCAACTGGTGGAGTGTCCCAGGATGCTGCAAGTGCTGCAGTGTTCAGTGGTCAGTCGTCACGTGAGGTCACAGACCCTGAGCTGCTTTGGGGATTAGCGTGGACGGTTACAAAGCATGGCTTGCTTCTGCAGTGTTTTAAAATCTGAGTTTGGAGAGTTGAAGGAGGAGGTCTTGCTTCTCCAGGAGGAGATTAGGAGGCTGAAGGTCCACCTCAATGGGCCTGGGAGAGAGTGTGAGGTGGTTGGAGATGTGGGGAATGAGGCTTCTAGCAGTGAGGTGCAGTCTGTCTCTCACTGTGAGGAGGCTGTAGGTGGGGAGGTAGCAACGGGTACCAGCAGTGAGGTGCAGCCCAGCACCTGCTACAAGTGGCGAGTTGTTCACAGTAATGGGAGGCGCATCAGAGTAAGGAAAGTTAAGAGTGAAGATCTGAAGGTAGGAAATCGCTTCTCTGTTCTCCAGGATGAATGTACTTCAGTGGCCAGTGAAGGTAAGGGTACTACTGCCCCTGCTAATGAAGGTAAGCGCATTCTTGTGGTTGGTGACTCTCAGGTAAGATATGTTGACCGTGCTTTTTGTAATAGGAATAAGAAGATGAGAGATAGAGTGTGCTTCCCTGGAGCTGGTGTTGGGGACATTGTCAACAGACTGGATAATATCATGTCAGGTAATGGGAACAAGCCCATTATCTGTCTCAGTGCTGGTGGAAATGATATTGGGAAGGGTAGGAGAGAAGAGCTGCTAGATAAGTACAGGTCAGCTATAGATTTCATTAAGTCTAAGGGAGGGATCCCAATCATATGTAGCATCTTGCCTAGAAGGGGAGTAGGAAATGAATGGTTGTCTAGGGCAATTGGTGTAAATTGCTGGCTAGACAGATACTGCAAGGAACTTGCAATCCCATTCATTGACAACTGGAACAACTTTTATGGCAAACATGATATGTATGCAAGGGATGGGGTTCATCTCTCTGGGGCAGGGGTGGTAGCACTTGCAGACTCGATTGAGAAGGCCATTGGTGAAATGCCTATGATTTTAAACTGATGGAAGATAGAGGTATGGGTGTGTGTGGGAAACAAGCAGGTTGCAACACTAGGGTTGGAAACAGTAAATGTATAAAAGGCATTCAGCATGAAGTTATAAATAAAGACAATAGAACAGGTCAGAAAACAAAGGGGGACAGCAGAGGGCAGCAAGGGACTAGCTCCCTTAAGGTTTACTATACTAATAGCAGGAGTGTTAGAAATAAGATAGATGAGCTAAGATTAATTGCAAGTGCAGGAAACATAGATATTATTGCTATAACAGAGACCTGGCTCAATCTGAAAGATAGAGAGATGCCATCTGAATGTCACATACAAGGCTATAAATTATTCCACACTGACAGGGTCAACAGGAAAGGTGGTGGAGTAGCGATGTATGTCAGAGACAATTTAAATTGTTGTGTTAGACAAGATATTAAATTAGAAGCGTCAGCCACTGAATCTGTTTGGTTACAGCTTCTCGAGGGCCGAGAAAAACTAATTTTGGGTGTGATTTACAGGGCCCCAAATCTTGATAGGGAGTGCAGTAAACTTCTATGGGACGAAATTCGTAAGGCATCTACATACGAAAATGTTGTGCTAATGGGAGATTTCAACTATAGACAGATTGACTGGAGCAATTTGACAGGAAATTTAGAGTCGGGTGACTTTCTTGATACGATCCAGGATTGTTTTTTAAAACAGTTTGTGACAGAGCCAACTAGGGGAAATAACCTCCTTGACTTGGTTCTTGCCAGTAGGGAAACACTAATTAATGATCTTGAGGTTAATGATGAGCTTGGGGAGAGTGATCACAAATCACTCAGTTTTAACATATCATGGAATTCCCCTAATAATGGCAATCAAGTCTCCGTCCCTGACTTTCGCTTGGCTGATTTCATAGGACTGAAAAATTACTTAGGTGGGCTGAACTGGAATGACCTGACTAGGGGTCAGGTAGGTGGTGATGGTTGCCGATATGATGCTTTCCAGGGCATAGTTCTAGCTGCTCAGTCAAATTATGTTCCAAATAGGGAAATCAGATCAAACAAAAATGATCCTAAATGGATGAACAATAGATTAAAATATCTGATTGGTCAAAAGAGAGGCATATATAGGCAAATCAAAAGAGGAGAGGGGCAATTAAGAAATCGATATATTCAGTTAAAGAGAGAAATAAAAAAGGGAATTAGAAAAGCAAAAAGAGATTATGAGGTTAAAGTTGCAAGAGAATCGAAGACTAACCCAAAAGGATTCTTTCAGGTATACAGAAGTAAGATCAGGGACAAGATAGGCCCACTCAAAAGTTCCTCGGGTCAGCTCACTGACAGTGATAAGGAAATGTGTAGAATTTTTAACACATACTTCCTCTCAGTTTTTACACAGGAGGATACCAGTGATATTCCAGTAATGATAAATTATGTAGAACAGGACGATAATAAACTGTGCACTATTAGGGTCACAAGTGACATGGTCCTTAGGCAAATAGATAAATTAAAACCTAACAAATCCCCAGGCCCTGATGAACTGTATGCAAGGGTTCTAAAGGAATGTAAAGAGGAGCTTAGCACACCTTTGGCTAATCTTTTCAACATATCACTACAAACTGGCATGGTGCCAGATAAGTGGAAAATGGCAAATGTGATACCTATTTTCAAAACAGGTGACAGGTCCTTAGCTTCGAACTATAGACCAATAAGCCTAACCTCCATAGTGGGAAAATTTATGGAATCAATAATTGCCGAGGCAGTTCGTAGCCACCTTGAAAAGCATAAATTAATCAACGAATCTCAGCATGGTTTTACAAAGGGACGTTCCTGCCTTACGAATTTATTAACTTTTTTCACTAAGGTATTTGAGGAGGTAGATCATGGTAACGAATATGATATTGTGTATATGGACTTCAGTAAGGCTTTTGACAGGGTCCCACATCAGAGACTATTGAGGAAAATTAAAGCACATGGAATAGGAGGAGAAATTTTTTCCTGGATAGAGGCATGGTTGACAAATAGGCAGCAGAGAGTTTGCATAAATGGGGAGAAATCAGAGTGGGGAAGCGTCACGAGCGGTGTTCCACAGGGGTCAGTGTTGGGCCCCCTGCTGTTCACAATCTACATAAACGACATAGATGAGGGCATAAAGAGCGACATCGGCAAGTTTGCCGATGACACCAAAATAGGCCGTCGAATTCATTCTGACGAGGACATTCGAGCACTCCAGGAAGATTTGAATAGACTGATGCAGTGGTCGGAGAAGTGGCAGATGCAGTTTAATATAGACAAATGCAAAGTTCTAAATGTTGGACAGGACAATAACCATGCCACATATAAACTAAATAATGTAGATCTTAATATTACGGATTGCGAAAAAGATTTAGGAGTTCTGGTTAGCAGTAATCTGAAACCAAGACAACAGTGCATAAGTGTTCGCAATAAAGCTAATAGAATCCTTGGCTTCATATCAAGAAGCATAAATAATAGGAGTCCTCAGGTTGTTCTTCAACTCTATACATCCTTGGTTAGGCCTCATTTAGATTATGCTGCACAGTTTTGGTCACCGTATTACAGAATGGATATAAATTCTCTGGAAAATGTACAAAGGAGGATGACAAAGATGATCCCATGTATCAGAAACCTTCCCTATGAGGATAGACTAAGGGCCCTGAAACTGCACTCTCTAGAAAGACGTAGAATTAGGGGGGATATGATTGAGGTTTATAAGTGGAAGACAGGAATAAATAAAGGGGATGTAAATAGTGTGCTGATAATATCTAGCCTAGACAGGACTCGCAGCAATGGTTTTAAGTTGGAAAAATTCAGATTCAGGAGGGATATAGGAAAGTACTGGTTTGGTAATAGAGTTGTGGATGAGTGGAACAAACTCCCAAGTACCGTTATAGAGGCCAGAACGTTGTGTAGCTTTAAAAATAGGTTGGATAAATACATGAGTAGATTTGGGTGGGTGTGAGTTAGACCTGATAGCTTGTGCTACAAGGTCGGTTGCCGTGTTCCTCCCTTGAGTCAATGTGACCTGACCTGACTAGGTTGGGTGCATTGGCTTAAGCCGGTAGGGACTTGGACCTGCCTCGCATGGGCCAGTAGGCCTTCTGCAGTGTTCCTTCGTTCTTATGTTCTTATGTTCTTAAGTGGTGGAGGTCCCGGGGTGCTGCAAGTGGTGGAGTGTTCCGGGGTGCTGCAGGTGGTACCCCGGGGTGCTGCAAGTGGTGTCCCTGGGTGCTGCAAGTGGTGGAGTGTCCTTGGGTGCTGCAAATGGTGTCCTGGGGTGCTGCAAGTGGTGTCCCGGGGTGCTGCAAGTGGTGTCCCGGGGTGCTGCAAGTGGTGTCTCCGGGTGCTGCAAGTGGTGGAGTGTCCTGGGGTGCTGCAAATGGTGTCCCGGGGTGCTGCAAGTGGTGTTCCGGGGTGCTGCAAGTGGTGACTCGGGGTGCTGCAAGTGGTGTCCCGGGGTGCTGCAAGTGGTGTCCCGGGGTGCTGCAAGTGGTGTCCCGGGGTTCTGCAAGTGGTGTCCCGGGGTGCTGCAAGTGGTGTCCCGGGGTGCTGCAAGTGGTGTCCCGGGGTGTTGCAAGTGGTGTCACGGGGTGCTGCAAGTGGTGTCCCGGGGTGCTGCAAGTGGTGTCCCGGGGTGCTACAATTGGTGTCCCGGGGTGCTGCAAGTGGTGTCACGGGGTGCTGCAAGTGGTGGAGTGTTCTGGGTTGCTGCAAGTGGTGTCCCGGGGTGCTGCAAGTGGTGTCACGGGGTGCTGCAAGTGGTGGAGTGTTCTGGGTTGCTGCAAGTGGTGTCCCGGGGTGCTGCAAGTGGTGTCCCGGGGTGCTACAATTGGTGTCCCGGGGTGCTGCAAGTGGTGGAGTGTTCTGGGGTGCTGCAAGTGGTGTCCCTGGGTGCTGCAAGTGGTGTCCCGGGGTGCTACAAGTGTGTCCCGGGGTGCTACAAGTGGTATCCCGGGGTGCTGCAATTGGTGTCACGGGGTGCTGCAAGTGGTGGAGTGTTCCGGGACGCTGCAAGTGGTGTCCCGGGGTGCTGCAAGTTGTGTCCTGGGGTGCTGCAAGTGGTGTCCCGGGGTGCTACAAGTGGTGTCCCGGGGTGCTACAAGTGGTGTCCCGGGGTGCTACAAGTGGTGTCCCGGTGTGCTGCAAGTGGTGCCCCGGGGTATTGCAAGTGGTGTCCCGGGGTGCTGCAAGTGGTGTCCCTGGGTGCTGCAAGTGGTGTCCCGGGGTGCTACAAGTTGTGTCCCGGGGTGCTACAAGTGGTGTACCGGGGTGCTACAAGTGGTGTTCCGGGGTGCTTCAAGTGGTGTCTCGGTGTGCTGCAAGTGGTGTCCCGGGATGCTGCAAGTTGTGTCCCGAGGTGCTGCAATGGTGTCCCGGGGTGCTGCAAGTGGTGTCCCGGGGTGCTGCAAGTGGTGTCCCGGGGTGCTGCAAGTGGTGTCCCGGGGTACTGCAAGTGGTGTCCCGGGGTGCTGCAAGTGGTGTCCCGGGGTGCTGCAAGTGGTGTCCCGGGGTGCTACAAGTGGTGTCCCTGGGTGCTGCAAGTGTTGTCCCGGGGTGCTGCAAGTGGTGTCTCGGGGTGCTGCAAGTGGTGTCCCGGGGTGCTGCAAGTGGTGTCACTGGGTGCTGCAAGTGGTGTCTCGGGGTGCTGCAAGTGGTGTCCCGGGGTGCTGCAAGTGGTGTCCCGGGGTGCTGCAAGTGGTCTCCAGGGGTGCTGCAAGTGGTCTCCAGGGGTGCTGCAAGTGGTGTCCCGGGTTGCTGCAAGTGGTGTCCCTGGGTGCTGCAAGTGGTGTCCCTGGGTGCTGCAAGTGGTGTCCCGGGGTGCTGCAAGTGGTGTCCCGGGGTGCTGCAAGTGGTGTCCCGGGGTGCTGCAAGTGGTGTCCCGGGGTGCTGCAAGTGGTGTCCCGGGGTGCTGCAAGTGGTGTCACTGGGTGCTGCAAGTGGTGTCTCGGGGTGCTGCAAGTGGTGTCCCGGGGTGCTGCAAGTGGTGTCCCGGGGTGCTGCAAGTGGTGTCCCGGGGTGCTGCAAGTGGTCTCCAGGGGTGCTGCAAGTGGTGTCCCGGGGTGCTGCAAGTGGTGTCCCTGGGTGCTGCAAGTGGTGTCCCTGGGTGCTGCAAGTGGTGTCCCGGGGTGCTGCAAGTGGTGTCCCGGGGTGCTGCAAGTGGTGTCCAGGGGTGCTGCAAGTGGTGTCCAGGGGTGCTGCAAGTGGTGTCCCGGGGTGCTGCAAGTGGTGTCCCGGGGTGCTGCAAGTGGTGTCCCGCGGTGCTGCAAGTGGTGTCCCGGGGTGCTGCAAGTGGTGTCCCTGGGTGCTGCAAGTGGTGTCCAGGGGTGCTGCAAGTGGTGTCCCGGGGTGCTGCAAGTGGTGTCCAGGGGTGCTGCAAGTGGTGTCCCGGGGTGCTGCAAGTGGTGTCCCGGGGTGCTGCAAGTGGTGTCCCGGGGTGCTGCAAGTGGTGTCCCGGGGTGCTGCAAGTGGTCTCCAGGGGTGCTGCAAGTGGTGTCCCTGGGTGCTGCAAGTGGTGTCCCGGGGTGCTACAAGTGTGTCCCGGGGTGCTACAAGTGGTATCCCGGGGTGCTGCAATTGGTGTCACGGGGTGCTGCAAGTGGTGGAGTGTTCCGGGACGCTGCAAGTGGTGTCCCGGGGTGCTGCAAGTTGTGTCCTGGGGTGCTGCAAGTGGTGTCCCGGGGTGCTACAAGTGGTGTCCCGGGGTGCTACAAGTGGTGTCCCGGGGTGCTACAAGTGGTGTCCCGGTGTGCTGCAAGTGGTGCCCCGGGGTATTGCAAGTGGTGTCCCGGGGTGCTGCAAGTGGTGTCCCTGGGTGCTGCAAGTGGTGTCCCGGGGTGCTACAAGTGGTGTCCCGGGGTGCTACAAGTGGTGTCCCGGGGTGCTACAAGTGGTGTTCCAGGGTGCTTCAAGTGGTGTCTCGGTGTGCTGCAAGTGGTGTCCCGGGATGCTGCAAGTTGTGTCCCGGGGTGCTTCAATGGTGTCCCGGGGTGCTGCAAGTGGTGTCCCGGGGTGCTGCAAGTGGTGTCCAGGGGTGCTGCAAGTGGTGTCCCGGGGTACTGCAAGTGGTGTCCCGGGGTGCTGCAAGTGGTGTCCCGGGGTGCTACAAGTGGTGTCCCTGGGTGCTGCAAGTGTTGTCCCGGGGTGCTGCAAGTGGTGTCTCGGGGTGCTGCAAGTGGTGTCCCGGGGTGCTGCAAGTGGTGTCACTGGGTGCTGCAAGTGGTGTCTCGGGGTGCTGCAAGTGGTGTCCCGGGGTGCTGCAAGTGGTGTCCCGGGGTGCTGCAAGTGGTCTCCAGGGGTGCTGCAAGTGGTCTCCAGGGGTGCTGCAAGTGGTGTCCCTGGGTGCTGCAAGTGGTGTCCCTGGGTGCTGCAAGTGGTGTCCCTGGGTGCTGCAAGTGGTGTCCCGGGGTGCTGCAAGTGGTGTCCCGGGGTGCTGCAAGTGGTGTCCCGGGGTGCTGCAAGTGGTGTCCCGGGGTGCTGCAAGTGGTGTCCCGGGGTGCTGCAAGTGGTGTCACTGGGTGCTGCAAGTGGTGTCTCGGGGTGCTGCAAGTGGTGTCCCGGGGTGCTGCAAGTGGTGTCCCGGGGTGCTGCAAGTGGTGTCCCGGGGTGCTGCAAGTGGTCTCCAGGGGTGCTGCAAGTGGTGTCCCGGGGTGCTGCAAGTGGTGTCCCTGGGTGCTGCAAGTGGCGTCCCTGGGTGCTGCAAGTGGTGTCCCGGGGTGCTGCAAGTGGTGTCCCGGGGTGCTGCAAGTGGTGTCCAGGGGTGCTGCAAGTGGTGTCCCGGGGTGCTGCAAGTGGTGTCCCGGGGTGCTGCAAGTGGTGTCCCGGGGTGCTGCAAGTGGTGTCCCGGGGTGCTGCAAGTGGTGTCCCGGGGTGCTGCAAGTGGTGTCCCGGGGTGCTGCAAGTGGTGTCCCGGGGTGCTGCAAGTGGTGTCCCTGGGTGCTGCAAGTGGTATCCAGGGGTGCTGCAAGTGGTGTCCCGGGGTGCTGCAAGTGGTGTCCAGGGGTGCTGCAAGTGGTGTCCCGGGGTGCTGCAAGTGGTGTCCCGGGGTGCTGCAAGTGGTGTCCCGGGGTGCTGCAAGTGGTGTCCCGGGGTGCTGCAAGTGGTGTCCCGGGGTGCTGCAAGTGGTGTCCCGGGGTGCTGCAAGTGGTGTCCCGGGGTGCTGCAAGTGGTGTCCCGGGGTGCTGCAAGTGGTGTCCCGGGGTGCTGCAAGTGGTGTCCCGGGGTGCTGCAAGTGGTGTCCCGGGGTGCTGCAAGTGGTGTCCCGGGGTGCTGCAAGTGGTGTCCCGGGGTGCTGCAAGTGGTGTCCCGGGGTGCTGCAAGTGGTGTCCCGGGGTGCTCCAAGTGGTGTCCCGGGGTGCTGCAAGTGGTGTCCCGGGGTGCTGCAAGTGGTGTCCCGGGGTGCTGCAAGTGGTTCAAGGTAGTCGTTGAGGGAAATGTCTCACTTTAATGTAAAATCTTTTATTATGTAAGAGCCAATCACTTTGAGTCGTCTCTGAGCTTGCTGAGTCGTCTTGGTGCTTGCTGAGTCGTCCTCGTGATTTATGAGTCGTCTTATTGCTTGTTTAGTTGTCTTAAGAACATAAGAACGTAGGAACACTGCAACAGGCCTACTGACCCATGCGGAAAAGGTGCATGTCCCTCCCACCCCCCCTGAGTAGCCCAATGACCCACCCAGTCTGGTCACCTCCACTCAAGGATGGAGCACGGCACCAGACCCAGCAGCACAAGCTAGTCTGGTCCAACTCACACCCACCCACACCCACTCATGTATTTATCTAACCTATTTTTAAAACTACACAACGTTTTAGCCTCAATAACTGTACTCAGGAGTTTGTTCCACTCATCCACAACTCTATTACCAAACAAGTGCTTTCCTATATCCTTCCTGAATCTGATTTTTTCCAAAATGAAACCATTGCTGCGAGTCCTGTCTTGGCTGAAAATTTTCAGCACGCTATTTACATCCCCTTTATTTATTCCTGTTTTCCATTTATACACCTCGATCATATCCCCCCTAATTCTACGCCTTTCGAGAGAGAGCAGATTCAGGGCCCTCAGTCTATCCTCATAGGGAAGATTTCTGATACATGGGATCATCTTTGTCATCCTCCTCTGTTCGTTTTCCAGAGCATTTATATCCATTCTGTAATACGGTGACCAGAACTAAGCAGCATAGTCTAAATGAGACCTAACCAAAGTTATATAGAGTTGAACAACCTGAGGACTTCTATTATTTATACTTCTAGATATGAAGCCAAGAATTCTGTTAGCTTTATTGCGAACACTAATGCACTGTTGTCTTGGTTTTAGGTTACTGCTAACCAGAACTCCTAAATCCTTTTCGCAATCAGTAGTATTAAGATCTACATTTAGTTTATATGTCGCATGGTTATTTTCCTGTCCAACGTTTAGAACTTTGCATTTGTCTATATTAAACTGCATCTGCCACTTCTCCGACCATTGCATCAGTCTATTGAAATCATCCTGGAGTGCTCTAGTGTCCTCATTAGAATGAATTGGACGGCCTATTTTGTTGTCATCAGCAAATGTGCTTATGTCGCTATTTATTCCCTCACCTAAGTCGTTTATGTAAATTGTGAACAACGGGCTCAACACTGACCCCTGAGGAACACCGCTTGTGACGTGCCCCCCATTCTGATTTCTCCCCATTTATGCAAACTCTGTGCTGTCTATTGGTCAGTAATACCTCTACCCAGGAAAAAAAAATTTCCTCCTATTCCGTGTGCCTTAACTTTCCTCAATAACCTCCGATGTGGAACTCTATCGAAAGCCTTACTGAAGTCCATATACACAATATCATATTCATTACTATGATCTACCTCTTCAAACACCGTAGTGAAAAATGTTAGTAAATTTGTAAGACAGGAACGCCCCTTTGTAAAACCGTGTTGAGATTCATTAATCAATCTGTGCCTATCAAGAAGGCTGCAAATTGCTTCGGCAATTATTGATTCCATAAATTTTCCCACTATGGAGGTAAGGCTTATTGATCTATAGTTCGAAGCCAAGGACCTGTCACCTGCCTTGCAAATAGGTATTTCATTTGCCATTTTCCACTTATCAGGCACTATGCCAGTTTGTAGTGATATGTTAAAAAGATTAGCCAAAGGTATGCTAAGTTCCTCTTTACATTCCTTTAACACCCTTGCAAACAGTTCATCAGGACCTGGGGATTTGTTAGGTTTTAGTTTCTCTATTTGTCTGAGGACCATGTCACTAGTTACCGTAATCGTACATAGTTTATTATCTTCCTGTTCTACATAATTTATTATTTCAGAAATATCGCTAGTATTTTCCTGGGTGAAAACTGAGAGGAAGTAGGTATTGAGAATTTCACACATATCCTTATCACTGTCAGTGATCTGACCAGAGTTTCTCTTAAGTGGGCCAGTCTTGCCCCTAATCTTACTTCTGTATGCTTAAAAGAACCCTTTTGGGTTAGTCTTCGAATCCCTTGCGACCTTAGCCTCAAAATCCCTTTTTGCTTTTCTTATTCCTTTCTTTATTTCTTTCTTTAATTGAATATATTGATTTCTTAACTGCCCATCCCCTCTTTTGATACACTTATATCCGCCTCTCTTTTGACCAATGAGATGTTTTAATCTATTGTTCATCCATTTGGGATCATTTTTGTTAGATCTAATTTACCTACTCGGAACAAAAGTTGTCTGGGCAGCTAGAACTCTGCTCTGAAAAACGTCATATTGGCAACCAAGATCACCTACCTGACCCATAATCAGGACATCCCAATTTAGCCCACCCAGGAAATTTTTCAGTCCCATGAAGTCGGCCAAGCGAAAATCTGGGACAGAGATTTGATTGCAGGTATCTAGGTAATACCATGATATATTGAAACTAAGTGATTTGTGATCATTTCCCCAAGCTCATCATTAACCTCAAGATTATTAATTAATGACTCTTTGTTGGCAAGAACCAAGTCAAGCAGATTGTTTCCTCTAGTTGGTTCTGTCACAACCTTTCCTAAAAAGCAATCCTTAACCGTATCAAGAAAGTCACTAGACTCAAGATTTCCTGTCATATTGTTCCAATCAATTTGTCTAAAGTTAAAATCTCCCATTATCACAACATTTTCATGTCTAGATGCCGTAAGAATTTCGTCCCACAACAGCTTACTGCACTCCTTATCAAGGTTTGGGGGCCTATAAATTACACCCAAAATTAATTTGTCACGACACTCTAGAAACTGTAGCCAAACAGATTCTGTGTTCGATGTTTCTAATCTTATATCATGTCTAAGACAACAATTTAAATTTTCTCTGACATCGCCACACCACCACCCTTCCTGTTGACCCTATCAGTGTGGAATAGTTTATAACCCTGTATGTTGCATTCAGAAGACATTTCTCTATCTTTCAGGTTGAACCAGGTCTCTGTTATACCAATAATATCTAAGTCTTCCAGGTGTTATCGTAGCGAGGAAAACACCGATGTCTGTTGTGAAGGCGAATATTCTAAAAATACTTTGTAGAGAAACCCAGACCGTGTCTAAACGATCGTCTCTACGCCTAATCGAGTTCTGAGAGCAGGCGCTCTGGCCTGCCGCCTACATGGGGATGCTTGTGGCTACCAGGGGAGCCTGGTTATAAATATATTAGGAATCTATATACTACCCAAGTATTATACTGTACACAACAACATAGGACATACTTGAAAGGAATGCATTACAAATCATGGTGGATCATGGAATTAGTGAGATTAGATTTGGACATAATGAGATCGGTCGATCTTTATTCGTGTGATCTGTGGATTCTGAGGAAACTTATTTACAAAAAAGAAAGTGTTTAACAGAAAAGACGAACTCTGTGCATGTGAGTGTTTTACTGATAAATCTCACAATTCAGAGAAACGTGAACACACAAAACTTTTTTTTCGATCCTCGATTAAGTGTCTTACTGTACAGCTCACTACATTCAGTTGAGTACTTGTTGAATTATACTAACCATCTATACAGGCTATTTACATTTAATCCAACTCTGCTAGGGCGAGATTTACACAAGCAGAAAGGTCATCATATCTATGGGAGTCAAATTCTGTTACAGTGGCTAACACATGCCGTGACTGAGGAGGATAAACACTAGTATTAACGACGGAAACCTGGGGATTCCTCAGCACTTGGCTTGTATGTAGAGAATAACGACAGTCAGGTTGTTCGTCTGTCAGGCTGTTAGAGGTAGAAGGTACTTGGTCAGGAGGATTATCAGAGTCTGACTCGTTCTTCAGGGAGCCAGGAAGCTTATCAACATCATTGCATACTAACTCCATATGATTTAAATGCGATTATATATACCGACCAATAATAATTTCTCTAACTTCATATTTGTTATCACTTACATGTTCAACTACTCGGTAGGGACCAACAAACTTTTGGTCAAGCTTTGGCGTAGCTGATGTTTACCCGAAATTAGGTAGCATGACTGGCGAGCCTACTTTAATTTTGATTAGCTTTGGTCGAGTGTTAGTGACTCTTAAATTCTTCTGTTGATTTTTGAAGTGTTTCTCAGATTCTTCCTAAGACACTTTGGGCTAAGCTTGTATGAGTCACAATAAAATCGCAATGGAATGTAAGAATTCGTATGGTAAACGCTTATCACCTATGAAGGTACTGTAAGCAGAAGTAATAGTTGCTGTCAACATATCAAGCACTTTCTTGTTGGTTCTTTCTGTTAATCCATTGCTGGCAGGATAATGAGGCACAATCGTTGGGTTAGAGATCTTGTACAAAGTACACAAATTTTCAAGAATTTCATTGCAAAATTCACCTTCGTTTATTTGTTACGACGGACTTCGGATAGTATGCCTGCAGATTATACTTTCCTTAAACACTTTGGCAACTGTCTCGGCAATCTTGTCTGCTATTGAAACTTACTCACAGTGTCTCGTGAAATGGTTAGTTAGAGACAATAGTGCTAACATTTCCCAGGGTTCGCTAGTAGTGGGATACACTTGGACTGGATCTGACCCACTAACATTTCCTTTATGCTACATGCAAACACTACATTTCTTAACATATTCAGAAATATCGGTTGTCATGCGAGGCCAAAAGCATTTTAATCTGCCTTGTTTTACAGAATGATCTATGCTAGTGCGTGCAGTGCCTGGTACATTGAGAGCTAGTGCATGGCTAGTGATTTTGGAATTGCTACCTGATGTACTCTTCTGCTAGGAGTACACAAATCAGCTATGCGATACAGTAATTCTTGGTTCATGACAGTCACTGATAGGTGCTGGTGGTTTCACAGAGAGAGTTCGACCTTCCTACAGAAGAAATAAAATCATAACAGGACATATAAGATCTGTTCACTGGGCATTCTTCATATCCTCCGCAATGAATGGAGGATCTGTTACTACTGTACTGTGTTGAGACAGAGCATCTGTGACTACATTTGATTTGCCTGGCAAGTGTTCAAAGGTTAGACTGAACTCTTGAATGGTCAAGGACCATCCGGTTAATCATCCAGTAGGTTGTTTATTCTGGAATAGAGGAATCAGTGGAACATGATCTGTCAAAACATGAACAGGATACTGGTATATGATGTCGGAAGTATTCAAAGAGCAGGCTACGGCTAACACTTCTTGCTCGGTTACTGTATAATTTCGTTCAGCCTTGGTAAGAATACGACGAGCAAATGCAACTGCATTGTACGTTTCAACTAGGACGGCACCTTTGCCAATCGAAATTTCATCAGTTGTTAGATAGAAAGGCTTTGAAAAATCTGGAAATATCAAAATAGGAACAAAGTTAGCTTTTCTTTGAAAGTTTGGAATACTCTTTCTTGACCGAAACTCCAAATGAAGGGAACATCTTTCTTGAGGAACTCAGAGGAGCTGCTATAGAAGAGAAATTGGCAATGAAAGATCTATAAAATCCTGCTAAATCCACAAAAGGACCTAGATGGGTCATAACCCATCTAGGGGTGATTAGGTGAGCAAGAAACTTGATCTCTTATCTGAAAAATTTACATAGTTTGATTTTTAATTTGGCTTCTTCAGGAATACCAAATACCATATCAAGTCTTTTATGATGCTTCTTCACGTCTTTGGACTTTAAGATTATGTCATCTAAGTACAGCATGAGTACAACATTCTTTGTGAGGCCTAGAAGTATGTTCATCATGAGCCTCGAAAATGTGATAGGAGATGAGCATGAACCGAAAGTCATTTTGAGGAAATGGTAATGACCTGTTGGAGTGAAAAATGCAGTTAGCTCTTGGCTGCCCTCGTGAAGTGGGACTTGCTAAAAACCTCGTAGCCAGGGTCACCAAGTACAGGAAGGGGAAACGATCTGGTATCGTTTTAGCATTCAACTTCCTAAAATCAGTCACTGGGCCCCAAGTACCGTTCTTCATAGGTACAAGGATCAAGGGTGCGTTCCAGAGTGAATTAATATGTGTGACACCACCATCAAACATCTTATTGACTAAGTCTTCTGCTATAACAACTTGCGAATGAGACATTCTGTACGCAGGTTCAAGTGGAATATGATGGGACAGTAGATTCGTTAAACCCATCTTCTCACCTGGTAAAACAATGTGTCTGTTATGTTTGTTCAACAGATGCAAAAAACTCGTGACTTCGTCTGGGAAATCAGAAGGGGCTAATTCTCCCTCCTCTACTGGTGGAGTGGATGGATTCTTCCTAGTTGAAATAACACCCACCTACTGGGCTGGTGGCAACTCATCCTCTATCCATACAGGATATGGATAGTGAACATGGTCTTCGAGGGATGATGTTTGAGGTGAACACTCTGACCAGAGGTATTAGCAAAGAAGAAATGGATCTTATTATCTCTTACGATATTTAAGGACGGCTTGACATAGAAGCCTCCAAAGAATCACTTGTCAACTAGGACGTTATCACCATTTGGAACATGAGGAACAACAACATATACTCTAGTGAGTGCACTAGTCACTACAAAAACGTCTTTTTCAAGCAGCCTGTGACATCAACAATAGATGGCATGACCTATTTCAAGTAATCGTCTTCCGACAAGGCATTCCCTGTGGAAGAACTACTCTTTGGAAGATTAGCCATTACAGGGATAGTCTTGGTACCCATGATTGTCTGAGGTTCCTCTGACACATGAAGCGACTGCACACTATCCTGCTTGCACGAGGTTATAAGGATTAGATTCCAGACAGGAGTAACAGTTTTTCTAGTGCCTGACCACATGGTTATTTTACAAGAGAATGAACAAGTCTATAACGACTTAAACTGAACTTCATACTGTTGTCATCAGTTCAGGCATGTCATTAGTAAGGATCAAGGAAGATACGTAAGTCTCGCATTGATGCAAATCCCAGTAGAAGATCACTGGGGAAATTAATCTGATCTACAACGAGAAAGGAGGCAGAAAAGTCTCTGCCTTGTATGGAAAAGATGAGGGTAGTCTGACCTCGGACAAGGACACTAAAACCAGCCGCTTCACTAAGGGTGGATATACGAGTTGGTTCTAATAGGACACTTTGTAAATGGTCCAAGACTGACCGAAGCGTCGTCATAAGCTCCTATCTCCTATTTGCGGTTTAATTATGTATTACTTCAGTTGCAGAGGTGAAAAAAATATAGGGTACAGAATAACATAGGGACTGATACACAACATTTGGAAATGTCAGTATAGTGGGAGTCACATGGAACACACAAGATAAAATTAATAACAAAGATTTAAAAGTCTTTCTGACACAGTTCACTAACCTACAGCAGAAACTCCACTTGCCGCTATTAAAATGATCTTAGCACACGCAGATGTCTTTATAAATGACATAGGAATGTTGATAGAAGATCGGCGAAGCGTAGGCAGATATCTATGAGGGTGAGACACAGCGTCACCGATGACAGTGGAAGTTCTAGTAGTTACAGTCCGCTGAATCTAGATAAATTTGAGATTTCTAGTTAACCAAACAGATCCGCGGCTTTCTAGATGACCAGACAGACACGCGGCTTTTTAGATGACCAGACAGACACGCTGCTTTCTATATAACCAAACAGACACGCGGCTTCCGTTGGCTCTCAGACGATCAGTTCTTTTGACCTGGTCTGTTAGGCGATGTAAATAAGGGTGGTAGAAGACAGATATGTAGGTGGATCATATGGTGTGGAGGCGTCTGCCTTGGCTGGGTGGTGGCTGGCGCGTGGGGCCAGCTGGTACCCATGCGGTTGGCTGCCTGATTCTCCAGCTACTCTCAAACACGCAATTCAAAAGCCTCCTGGCTTAGGAAACTCACAGTATGCCCCAAGGATGGTAATTTCTTCTGTGACCAGCAGTTTATTGGTTGTACAGAGCAAAACAGTACGCTAGAGTCGGTTAGATTCTTAGAGAACCATGTTGGCTAGATTCTCTTTCTCCGTGCTGGCTTGAGTTGCTAGGTCACTCGACACTTGGTACACTGAGACGGCTGGAACTGCTTGCAAACGATTACACAGACATATTGAAGCAGGGCAAACGGCTGGCTACTGGCTTAGGATCTTTCTTGTACGGACTGGGTTAACTCTAATGTACTCCTCGGAGGCTTTCACACTAAGCCACTGTAGAGGTGTGTACAGATACTGAAGGCTGCTGGCTTGGCTAAGCTTAGGCCAACACGCTGCTGCTCACGGAATGTCCGCCGGGCTTGATCGTAATTCAGGAAATTACGTGCCCAGTTATCGTAGGGATCGTTGACGGGAGATGGAAGCGAGGAAAACACTGATGACTGTTTTGCCCGGGAATATATTAATACTTGGTGGAGAAACTTGGCCGTGTCTGGCGGCTCCTAAACCGGCGCTCTAGCCTGCGGCCTACTTGGGAAGTCTCGTCACCTCATGTTTAGCAAGGGAGCTTGGCTATAAATGTATTAGGAACCTAAATACTATACAAATATTACACTGTTAACAATGATTGCAAGGTCTTCGCGGTGCTTGCCGGCTCGTTCCTGTGCTTGCTGTATACTTCCGGTGCTTTCTGGCTCATCTTCGGGCTTCCTGGGTCGTCCTCGAGCTTTGTGGGTCATCCTCGATCTTGGTTGGACATTTTACTGCATCCTGAGTCGTCCTCGTGCTTCCCGAATCGTCCTCGTACTTCCTGGGTAGTCCTCGTGCTTCATGAGTCGTCCTCGGGCTTTCTGGATTTTCCTCGTGCTTCCTGGGTCGTCCTAGGGCTTCATGGGCCGTCCTCGAGCTTCCTGAGTCGTCCTCGAGCTTCTTGAGTCGTCCTTGGGCTTCCGGAGTCGTCATCGGGCTTTCTGGGTCGTCCTCGGGCTTCCTGGGCTGTTTCAATCTTCCTGGGTCGTGCTCGATCCTCCTGGGTCTTCCTCGGGTTTTCTGGGTTTTTCTCGGGCTTCCTAGGCTGTCCTTGGGCTTCCTAGGCTGTCCTCGGGCTTCCTAGGATGCCCTCGATCTTTTTGGGCTATCCTCGGGCTTCCTGGGTTGTCCTCGGGCTTCCTGAGTCGTCCTCGATCTTCCTGGGTCGTCCTCGATCTTCCTGGGTCGTCCTCGATCTTCCTGGGTCGTCCTCGGGCTTGATCGTCATCTAATGTTTATAAAATATATCGTGTCTTTCAGTATAGAAAAGTTAAGGCAAGTTAAAATGGAGTACTAACCTAACCTGACCTGACCTGACCTGACCTGACCTGACCTGACCTGACCTGACCTGACCTGACCTGACCTGACCTAACCTAACCAAACCTGACCTGACCTAACCTAACCTAACCTAACCTAACCTGACCTGACCTGACCTGACCTGACCTGACCTGACCTGACCTAACCTAACCTAACCTAACCTAACCTAACCTAACCTAACCTAACCTGACCTGACCTGACCTGACCTAACCTAACCTAACCTAACCTAACCTGACCTGACCTGACCTGACCTAACCTGACCTGACCTAACCTGACCTGACCTAACCTAACCTAACCTAACCTAACCTAACCTAACCTAACCTAACCTAACCTGACCTGACCTGACCTGATCTAACCTAACCTAACCTAACCTAACCTGACCTGACTTGACCTGACCTGACCTAACCTAACCTAACCTAACCTAACCTAACCTGACCTGACCTGACCTGACCTAACCTAACCTAACCTAACCTGACCTGACCTGACCTGACCTAACCTAACCTATCCTAACTTGACCTGACCTGACCTGACCTATCCTAACCTAACCTGACCTGACCTGACCTAACCCAACCTAACCTAACCTAACCTGACCTGACCTGACCTGACCTAACCTAACCTAACCTAACCTGACCTGACCTGACCTGACCTGACCTGACCTAACCTGACCTAACCTAACCTAACCTGACCTGACCTGACCTGACCTGACCTGACCTGACCTAACCTAACCTAACCTAACCTAACCTGACCTGACCTGACCTGACCTGACCTGACCTAACCTAACCTAACCTAACCTGACCTAACCTGACCTGACCTGACCTAACCTAACCTAACCTAACCTAACCTAACCTAACCTAACCTGAACTAACCTAACCTAACCTAACCTGACCTGACCTGACCTGACCTAACCTAACCTAACCTAACCTAACCTAACCTAACCTGACCTAACCTGACCTGACCTGACCTAACCTAACCTAACCTAACCTAACCTAACCTAACCTGACCTCCTCCTCCCATTGCCTCTCCCTCTGTGACTCTGGTTCCTGTCTGTACATGGTCATTTTCTCCCTTGTTTTTTCCAGTGACTCTTGGTAGCATTGTTGTGCCTTTGCATTTGACCTAACCCCCTCTCTACATGCACCCAGCTGCTCTCCCCGTTCACTCCTTGGCCCTTCTTGGCAGGTTGATATAGCCATAGCATAATTCATATCTTTCTCCTTCCTGTTCGGCCTCTCAGCTTCATATGTTGTGTCTTCTCTGGTCAATGCCCATGTAACTTGCTTCAGCCTGTTTACCTCATCTTGTAGGACCTTTATCCTGGTTATTGCAGTTTCGGCTTGTGCCTCCCAATTCTTTTTCTCCTTCTCCAACCTCTCTTCTAATTTTGCAGAAAGCTCTGTCTCCATTTTTTTTAGAAAGCTCTCCTAATTTTCTCTCCCACTCTTGTTCCATTCTTTTCCACTGCTCCTCCATCCACTCCTCCCTACCAGAACCATTCTCATCTGATCGCTTGTTCCTGCAAGTCCCCACGATATTTTTTTTTTTAAAAGAAAGAGAGAGACAGAAAGAGAGGGAAGGGAAAGGTAGGAGAGAGGGAGAGAGTGAGAAGGGAAAAGGGAGGAGAGAGGGGGAGAGTGAGAAGGGAAAAGGGAGGAGAGAGGGGGAGAGTGAGAAGGGAAAAGGGAGGAGAGAGGGGGAGAGAGAGAGAGAGAGAGAGAGAGAGAGAGAGAGAGAGAGAGAGAGAGAGAGAGAGAGAGAGAGAGAGAGAGAGAGAGAGAGAGAAGAGAAGAGAGAGGGGCAGAGAGAGGGGCAAAGAGAGGGGAGAGAGAGGGGGAGAGACAGGGGAGAAGGGGGAGAGAGGGGGAGATGGAAGAGAGAGGATAGGGGGAGATAGAGGGGAGAGAGAGAGATGGGAAATGGGAGAGGGGAGAGATAGTGAGAGGTGGAGAGATGTTAGAGGGGGAGAGACGTTAGAGGGGGAAGGTGTTAGAGGGAAGAGATGTTATAGGGGAGAACGGAGAGTTGGGAGAGGGAAGAGAGGTAAAGGGAGAGATAGGAAGAGAGAGAGATAGGTAGTGAGAGATATAGGTAGAGAGAGATAGGTAGAGAGAGGTATAGGTAGAGAGAGGTATAGGTAGAGAGAGGTATAGATAGAGAGAGGTATAGATAGAGATATAGATAGAGGTAGTGAGAGAGATAGGTATAGAGGGAGAGATAGGTAGAGGAAGAGAAACAGGTACTGAGAGATAGATAGAGAGAGATGGGTAAAGAGAGGTAGAGAGATAGGTATTGAGAGAGAAAGAGAGAGAAAGAGAGGGAGGGATTTCAGGTCAGTTAACAGGAAGGTATGAAATCTTGTGTATGTGTGTGTGTGTGTGTGTGTGTGTGTGTGTGTGTGTGTATGTGTGCCCCCACTTCTAAGTATTCATACTGCTAATAGTAGTAATACCAGTATTTCTAAAACTACCAACAGTGATTCTAGCACTTATCACTTCTACTTTTAAAACACAAAAAGTAATTAGGTTGTAAAATTTAGCTTGTCTCAGCTTCTAGGAGTGTCTGACGTCACCCTCACTAGGCTTCCCCTCGCTAGGCTGCTCCTCGCTAGTCAACACTATCTTCACCTTATCTATGCTATTTCTGCTCTAATTCTGGTAATAACTTGCAGGAGTGAGTGACCAGTAACTAACAGTGACGCAAGACCAGGATTCAGAACCCCACAACAACCCCAACAGGTGAGTGATACCTTTCGCTGGCAGTGATGTGATGACAAGTTGCCAGATGCTGATGACGTAGTCGTCGTACATACGCCTTCTATCACTATTTTGAAAATTCTTCACCCGTGATCTTTATAACCGTATATGCTCATACATCCCACGTCCCTCAAGTGATTTCACTTATTATAGAATACACTTCACTTATATTAGAATACACTTCACATTCGGTGTTACACTTTATATGTATAATGTGACACAACTGTTGTGACTTCACTGCTTCAGCAGGCCTACTGCCACCTTCCCTTGTTATATATTATATTTTTCCTTTCTACTTTTGCTTATTAACTTTTTCACTCTCACTGTATGGTGCCCCACATTTCACTTGTTATCCAATCTCTCGAAATTCTTGAACACCCACTTCCACACTCACTTGAATCTTTGTATATTTGAATCTTTGTAGCAACAGAAGCCTACTAGCCACTAACGGTTTGACACTTTGAAATAATAAAGATTTCAGGCTTCCTCTCGACTTTTTTTTAACTAATAACTCTGGTTATCACTCGTAGGATTATTCACTGACGTTGTCATTACCACTGATTACTGCTAGCAGATACTGCACGCCTTAAAAACACTAAAGTTCTTGGAGCCTTGTGCCCCCATGTCTGCTGACTGACTGTGTGTGTGTGTGTGTGTGTGTGTGTGTGCGTGTGTGTGTGTGTGTGTGTGTGTGTGTGTGTATGTGTGCAAGAGTGTGTGTACTCACCTATTTGTACTCGCCTATTTGTGGTTGCATTGGTCGAGTCTTAGCTCCTGGCTCCGCCTCTTCACTGGTTGCCACTGGATCCTCTCTCTCTCCTTGCTCCATGAGCTTTATCAAACCTCGCCTTAAAGCTATGTATGGTCCCCGCCTCCACTACGTCACTTTCTAGGCTATTCCACTGCCTGACAACTCTATGACTGAAGAAATATTTCCTAACATCCCTTTGACTCATCTGAGTCTTCAACTTCCAATTGTGACCTCTTGTTTCTGTGTCCCCTCCCTGGAACATCGTGTCTTTGTCCACCTTGTCTATTCCGTGCAGTATTTTATATGTCGTTATCATGTCTCCCTTGACCCTTCTGTCCTCCAGTGTCGTCTGGCCGATTTCCCTTAACCTTTCTTCATAGGACATTCCCCTTAGCTCTGGAACTAGCCTTTAAGCAAACCTTTGCACTTTCTCTAGTTTCTTGATGTGCTTGATCAGGTGCAGGCTCCAGACAGGTGTTGTATACTCCAGTATGGGCCTGACGTACACGGTCTACAGTGTCTTGAACGATTCCTTGCTATAGTATCAGAATGCTGTTCTCAGGTTTGCCAGGCGCCCATATGCTGCAGCAGTTATCTGGTTGATGTGTGCTTCGGAGACATGTTTGGTGTTATACTCACCCCAAGATCTTTCTCCTTGAGCGAGGTTTGCAGTCTTTGTCCACCTAGCCTATACTCCGTCTGCGGTCTTCTGTGCCCTTCCCCTATCTTCATGACTTTGCATTTGGCGGGGTTAAATTAGAGACGCCAGTTGCTGGACCAGGTGTCCAGTCAGTCCAGGTCTCGTTGAAGTCCTGCCTCATCCTCATCTGATTTAATTCTCATCATTAACTTCACATCGTCTGCGAACAGGGACACATATACCAAAAGTAGCACTGGTCTTAGGAACGACCCCTGTGGGATCCCGCTCGTCACAGGTGCCCACTGTGATACCTCATTACGTACCATGACTCGTTGTTGCCTCCCTGTCAGGTATTCTATGATCCATTGCAGTGCCCTTCATGTTATATGCGCCTGATCCTCTAGCTTCTGCACTAATCTCTTGTGAGGAACTGTGTCAAAGGTCTTCTTGCAGTCCTGGAAAATGCAATCAACCCACCCCTCTCTCTCGTGTCTTATTTCTGTTACTTTATCATAAAACTCCATAAGGTTTATGACACAGGATTTGCCTTCTATGAATCCGTGCTGGTTGGCATTTATACTCTTGTTCCGTTCCAGGTGCTCCACCACTCTCCTCCTGGTCTAAACTATAGACCTCCTGGTCTATAGTTTAGTGCCTCTTTCCTGTCTCCTTTTTTAAAAATGGGAACTACATTTGCCGTCTTCCATACCTCAGGTAGTTGCCCAGTTTCCAGGGATGTGTTGAAGACTGTGGTGAGTGGCACACACAGTATATCTGCTCCCTCTCTAAGGACACACGAGGAGATGTTGTCCGGTCCCATTGCCTTTGAGGTATCGATGTCCCTTAGCAGCTTCTTCACCTCCTGCTCATTTGTATTTATGTAATCCAACACTTGTTGATACATTCCTTGCTGGTGTCCCCATCTGGTCTGTCCCCCCCAGAGGCCTTCCTGTATCCACTGTAAATACTTCCTTAAATCTCATGTTGAGCTCCTCACATACCTCTTGATCGTTTCTTGCGAGTTCTGCACCTTCTTTCCTCAGCCTTATCACCTGGTCTTTGACTGTTGTCTTCCTCCTAATGTGGCTATACAGCAGTTTCGTGTCAGACTTGACTTTCGATGCTATGTCGTTTTCGTACTGTCGCTGGGCCTCCCTCCTTATCTGTGCATACTTGTTTCTGGCTCTTCTACTAATCTCCTAATTTTCCTGGGTCCTTTGCCTCTTGTACCTTTTCCATTCTATGGTTCACTTAGTTTTTGCCTCCCTACACCTTCGGGTAAACCAAGGACTCGCTTTGGTCTTCCAGTTTATTTCTATTTACCTTGGGAACAAACCTTTCCTTTGCCTCCTTGCACTTTGTTGTTACATATTCCATCATCTTGTTTACTAATTTTCCTACCAGTTCTCTGTTCCACTGAACCTCCTGCAGGAAGTTCCTCATACCTGTGTAGTCCCCCCTTTTATAGTTTGGCTTTTCCCATTCAATTCCTGTTACCTTCTCCACTTGTAACTCTCCTATATAATCAAAACTCAGAACTACGTGATCGCTAGCTCCAAGGGGCCTCTCGTAAATGATGTCCTCAATGTCTGAGCTGCTCAGGGTGTACACAGGATCCAGTCTTGCTGGTTCATCCTCCCCTCTCTCTCGGGTAGTGTCCCTGACATGTTGATGCATGAGGTTTTCAAGTACCACATCCATCATCTTGGCTCTCCATGTTTCGGGACCCCCATGTGGCTCCAGGTTTTCCCAGTCAATCTCCCTGTGGTTGAAATCGCCCATTACCAATAACTTTGCTCTGCTCGAGTGAGCTGTTCTTGTCACCTCAGCCAGTGTATCCACTATCGCTCTGTTGTTTTCTTCGTACTCCTCTCTTGGTCTCCTGCAGTTCTGTGGTGGGTTATACATCACTCCAATGACTACTTCATGTTCTCCAGACTGAATTGTACCTACTATATAGTCCCTTTCTCCAATCACGTGCATGCTTTCCATTTCCTCAAATCCCCATCGGTTTTTTATGAGCAGTGCAACCCCTCCTCCCCCTCTACTCCTTCTATCTTTCCACAGGATCTGATATCCCGGTGAGAAGATTACGTCTGTTATTGTCGCAGCGAGTTTCGTTTCTGCGTGTGTGTGTGTGTGTGTGTGTGTGTGTGTGTGTGTGTGTGTGTGTGTGTGTGTGTGTGTGTGTGTGTGTGTGTGTGTGTGTGTGTGTGTTTGTGTGTGTGTGTGTATGTGTGTGTGTGTGTGTGTGTGTGTGTGTGTGTGTGTGTGTGTGTGTGTGTGTGTGTGTGTGTGTGAGTGTATCTGTGTGTGTGTTTGTGAGTGCATCTGTATGTGTTTGTGTATCTGTGTGTGAGTGTATCTGTACGTGTGTGTGTGTGTGTGTGATTGTATCTGTGTGTGTGTTTGTGTGTGTATCTGTGTGCGTGAGTGTATCTGTATGTGTGAGTGTGTGTGTGTGTGTGTGTGTGTGTGTGTGTGTGTGTGTGTGTACTCACCTACTCACCTAGTTGAGGTTGCAGGGGTCGAGTCCAAGCTCATGGCCCCGCCTCTTCACTGGTCGCTACTAGGTCATTCTCCCTGAACAGTGAGCTTTATCATACCTCTGCTTAAAACTATGTATGGATCCTGCCTCCACTACATCGCTTCCCAAACTATTCCACTTCCTGACTACTGTGGCTGAAGAAATACTTCCTAACATCCTTGTGATTCATCTGTGTCTTCAACTTCCAACTGTGTCCCCTTGTTGCTGTGTCCCATGTCTGGAACATCCTGTCTTTGTCCACCTTGTCAATTCCTCTCAATATTTTGTATGTCGTTATCATGTCCCCCCTATCTCTCCTGTCCTCCAGTGTCATCAGATTGATTTCCCTTAACCTCTCCTCGTAGGACATACCTCTTAGCTCTGGAAGTAGTTGCAAACCTTTGCACTTTCTCTAGTTTCTTTACGTGCTTGGCTAGGTGTGTGTTCCAAACTGGTGCCGCATACTCCAAAATGGGCCTAACGTACACGGTATACAGGGTCCTGAACAATTCCTTATTAAGATATCGGAATGCTGTTCTGAGGTTTGCTAGGCGCCCATAGACTGCAGCGGTTATTTGGTTGATATGCGCTTCAGGAGATGTGCCTGGTGTTATACTCACCCCAAGACCTTTTTCCTTGAGTGAGGTTTGTAGTCTCTGACCCCTAGACCGTACTCCGTCTGCGGACTTCTTTGCCCTTCCCCAATCTTCATGACTTTGCACTTGGTGGGGTTGAACTCCAGGAGCCAATTGTTGTACCAGGCCTGCAGCCTGTCCAGATCCCTTTGTAGTTTTGCCTGGTCTTCGATCGAGTGAATTCTTCTCATCAACTTCACATCATCTGCAAAGAGGGACACTTCGGAGTCTATTCCTTCCGTCATGTCGTTCACAAATACCAGAAACAGCACTGGTCCTAGGACTGACCCCTGTGGGACCCCGCTGGTCACAGGCGCCCACTCTAACACTTCGCCACGGACCATGACTCGCTGCTGTCTTCCTGACAAGTATTCCCTGATCCATTGTAGTGCCTTCCTTGTTATCCCTGCTTGGTCCTCCAGTTTTTGCACTAATTTCTTGTGATGAAGTGTGTTAAACGCCTTCTTGTAGTCCAAGAAAATGCAATCCACCCACCCCTTTCTCTCTTGTTTTACTGCTGTCACCATGCATAGAACTGCAATAAGTTTGTGACACAGGATTTCCCATCCCTGAAACCATGGCTGCTGTTGATGAGATCAATCCTTGCTAGGTGTGTGTGTGTGTGTGTGTGTGTGTGTGTGTGTGTGTGTGTGTGTGTGTGTGTGTGTGTGTGTGTGTGTGTGTGTGTGTGTGTGTGTGTGTTAGTGTGTGTGTGTGCGTGTGCACATATGTGTGTGTGTGAGTCTCTGTGTCTGTGTGTATGTGTGTGCACACTTGCGTGTGTGTGTGTGTGTGTGTGTGTGTGTGTGTGTGTGTGTGTGTGTGTGTAGAATTAAAGCTATGTATGAATCCTGCCTCCACTACTTCACTCTCTTGCTCGTTCCACCTCCTGACGACTCTAAGGCTGAAGAAATACCTCCAGTACGCTGAGGTCAGTGGTCACCTGTGGTCATACCTGCCTAAGCTCTAGGGAGTTAGCGTGGGCTGTTACCAAGCACCATGGCTTGTTGTAGTGTTATAGAATCTCTGGTTCAAGTGTTGATGCAGGAGATTCTACTTCTTCAGGAGGAAAATAGGAGGCTGAAGCTTCGCATAGATGAGTTTGGGAGTGAGTGTGAGAAGGATTTAGCTGGTAAGGAGGAAATGGTCACCAGTAGTGATGGTGGCAGCCGCTATAAGTGGCAAGTGGTTCACAGTTCTGGAAGAAGAAAGATGAGGAGAGTTAATAGAGAAGATGTGAAGGTAGGAAATCGATTATCTGTTCTCCAAGACTAGTGTACTTCAGTGGTTATTGAGGTTGAAGGTACCACTGATTTCCCTGCTAATCAAGGTAAAAATATTTTAATAGTAGGAGACTCTCAGGTAAGATATATGGACTGTGCATTTTGTAACAGAGACAGAAAGGTCAGACAGAGGGTGTGCCTTCCTGGAGCTGGTGTTGGTGACATAGTCAGCTGGTTGGATAATATTAAATCAGGTAATGGGAACAAGGCCATTATCTGTCTTAGTGCTGGGAGTAATAACATTGGGAAGGGCAGGAGACAGGAGCTGCTGGATAAGTTCAGGTCAGCCATAGAAGTAGTTAGGTCTAAGAGAGGGATCTCAGTCATATGTAGCATCTTGCCTAGTAAGGGAGTAGGCAATGAATGGATGTCTAGGGCAATTGGTATAAATTGCTGGCTAGACAGGTACTGCATGGAATTTGCAATCCCATTCATTGATAACTGGGACCTATTCTTTGGTAAACATGATATGTATGCAAGGGATGGGGTTCATCTCTCTGGGGATGGAGTGGTTGCATTAGCCAATTCAATTGAGAGGGTAATTGATGACTTGTCTAGGAATTTATATTGATAGATTATAGAGTGTTGCAACCCCTGAATGGGTCACAATGTATATAATGTATATTATCTTTTCATATAATTTTATATTGCTTATATTTGCGATAATAGCTAAATCGTAAATATATTGCTTTATATTATTATTTGACTTAGTTATATTGTTAGGTAGGATGTAACATTCATATATTATTACGTGCTCATAGTTCAAGTCATGATTGTATAACTACTGTAATTATCGCTCGTGGCTCGTTATTCTGCCGGCTTCTCGGTTTTGCTTGGCAGCAACTGTCCATGGAGCTATCACGTGATCGAGGGGGGTGTTCACACCTCGCCTGGAGTAGTCAGTCTGGGCTAGACTCTCTTGGTGACATATTCCTGACAAGACGTGCCTAACTCTTGTTGGAAGATCGTCTCTGTCGCTTTATTGTTGTAGGTTCTGTAGGACTGTTCACAGAACATCGTCTAGACTTAGTGATTTTGGACGTTGTACTGAGGTTGTGTGTCGTATAGACACTCTGAGCAACTCAGGTCCTGAGCTGTAGCTTCTGACTTAATTTGTACTGGTATCTGTGTACTGACACAGTCGGGGATTTTCTTATGCTGAACTTAGATTCAGTAGTATGGGAGTTTTGTGACTTTTTGGGGGGATCTGCTGATGGTCCCTACTTAGTGTCGTTATATTATCTCCTTGATCCTGATTCTGTGTCGCAGTTGCTTGTTATATTGCATTTGGGCTTAACGGTCGTTTTATTGTTCAAGCAAGCTGTTCTGATTGCCAGGTGGTCAAGAAGTTAGCTGATGTGAGGACTTTGTCAATCACTGGTTCAAGTCTAGTCGAGACGTGAGACATAGCGAACTACTTAGAGCACTTACACACATACACACAAATTTATTTGTACATATTTGTATATTGTATTATTAAATGTTAATGTACCAGACGGTACTTAAGACGTATAAATGTGATATGTGCCATCAGCACAATACTATTGTACACGAGAGAAGTGATTATTATTAATTTGTTTAAATTGATTAATTTATTTTAATTTGATAATATACTCCTAGACATCTTGATTGTTAATAAATTTATTAAATTTTAATTTCTTTAGTTAGTAGCCTACCAGTTGTAATCCTGAAGCACTAATAATTCTCATTTAATTCCATTCGATAATTGGACCAGGGTACTGACTACTTGTTACGAAAACCCAGTAACAGGCTGGATGCTAGAAGGGCAGTCCTTTCTAGTATTCACTGGAGATCTCTAAGCTTATTAGAAATCGCGTCTTTTGTAACATAGAGGTATGGGTGTTTGTGGGAAACAATCAGGCTGCAGTATTAGGGTTAAAAGCAGAAGTTATTACCGGGATACCTCAGGGATATGTTTAAAAGACAATATTCAAAATAAAGTTGCTAGTAATGGCAAATAAATTGATCAACAAAGAACGAGAGACAGCAGAGGGCAACGAGTGACTAGCTCCCTTAAGGTTTACTATACAAATAGTAGGAATCAAAGAAATAAGATAGATGAGCTAAGATTACTTGCAAGTGTAGGTAATATAGATATTATTGGTATAACAGAGACCTGGTTCAACCTAAAAGATAGGGAAATGCCTTCTGAATGCAACATACAGGGTTATAAACTATTCCACACTGATAGGGTCAACAGGAAGGGTGGTGGAGTGGCTATGTATGTCAGAGAAAATTTAAATTGCCTTAGACATGATATAAGATTAGAAACATCGAACACAGAATCTGTTTGGCTACAGTTTCTCGAGGGTCGTGACAAATTAATTTTGGGTGTGATTTATAGGCCCCCAAACCTTGATAGGGTGTGCAGTAAGCTGTTATGGGACGAAATTCACAAAGCATCTAGATATGAAAATGTTGTGATAATGGGAGCTTTTAACTTTAGACAAATTGATTGGAACAATATGACAGGAATTCTTGAACATAAGAACATAAGAAAGGAGGAACACTGCAGCAGGCCTGTTGGCCCATACTAGGCAGGTCCTTTACAATTCATCCCACTAACAAACATTTGACCAACCCAATTTTCAATGCTACCCAAGAAATAAGCTCTGATGTGCAAGTCCCACTCAAATCCAACCCCTCCCACTCATGTACTTATCCAACCTAAATTTGAAACTACCCAAAGTCCTAGCCTCAATAACCCAACTAGGTAGACTGTTCCACTCATCAACTACCCTATTTCCAAACCAATACTTTCCTATGTCCTTTCTAAATCTAAACTTATCTAATTTAAATCCATTACTGCGGGTTCTCTCTTGGAGAGATATCCTCAAGACCTTGTTAATATCCCCTTTATTAATACCTATCTTCCACTTATACACTTCGATCAGGTCTCCCCTCATTCTTCGTCTAACAAGTGAATGTAACTTAAGAGTCTTCAATCTTTCTTCATAAGGAAGATTTCTAATGCTATGTATTAATTTAGTCATCCTACGCTGAATGTTTTCTAACGAATTTATGTCCATTCTGTAATATGGAGACCAGAATTGAGCTGCATAATCTAGGTGAGGCCTTACTAATGATGTATAAAGCTGCAGTATGACCTCTGGACTTCTGTTGCTTACACTTCTTGATATAAATCCCAGTAATCTATTTGCCTTATTACGTACGCTTAGGCATTGCTGTCTTGGTTTAAGGTTGCTGCTTACCATAACCCCCAAGTCCTTTTCGCAATCTGTATGGCTAAGTTCTACATTATTTAACTTATAAGTGCTAGGGTTATGGACACTTCCGAGCTTCAGAACCTTGCATTTATCTACATTGAACTGCATCTGCCACTTTTCTGACCAAGAGTAGAGTTTGTCTAAATCCTCCTGAAGTTCCCTAACATCTACGTTTGAATCAATTATCCTACCTATCTTCGTGTCATCGGCGAATTTGCTCATATCACTAGTAATTCCTTCATCAAGATCATTGATATATATTATAAACAACAACGGGCCCAAGACTGATCCCTGTGGAACGCCACTTGTTACTGATCCCCACTCGGATTTAACCCCATTTATGGACACTCTCTGCTTCCTGTCTGTGAGCCATGATTCGATCCACGAGAGCACTCTTCCCCCAATGCCATGAGCTGCTACTTTCTTCAACAGTCTTTGGTGCGGAACTCTATCAAATGCCTTACTAAAATCTAAGTAAATAATATCAAATTCTTTATCGTGGTCAACAGCCTCAAAAGCTTTACTGAAAAAAGTTAATAAATTAGTTAGACAAGACCGGCCTCTTGTGAATCCATGCTGAGTATCATTAATCAAGCTATGCTTATCGAGATGGCTTCTTATAATTTGAGCTATAATTGACTCTAGTAATTTGCTAACAATTGAGGTCAGGCTTATTGGGCGGTAATTTGACGGTAACGACTTGTCCCCTGTTTTAAAAATAGGAATTACATTAGCCATCTTCCACATATCAGACACTACACCTGTTTGAAGAGATAAATTAAAAATATTAGTTAATGGTTCACAGACTTCCATTTTGCATTCCTTTAGAACCCTTGAAAAAACCTCATCAGGACCCGGTGACTTATTTTGCTTCAGTCGGTCTATCTGCTTCACAACCATTTCACTAGTGACTATGATGTTACATAATTTATCTTCTTCTGGCCCACTATAAAAATTAATTACCGGAACACTACTAGTGTCTTCGTGTGTAAAAACTGAGAGAAAATAATTATTTAAAATCGAGCACATTTCATTCTCTTTGTCAGTAAGATGCCCATAGTTATTTTTAAGGGGACCTATCTTATCTCTGACTTTTGTTCTATATACCTGGAAAAAACTTTTTGGGTTAGTTTTAGAATCCCTAGCAACTTTAATTTCATAGTCCATTTTAGCTTTTCTTATCCCCTTTTTAATGTCCCTCTTAGTGTCAATATACTGATTTATAAGAAGACCCTCGCCTCTTTTGATACGCCTATAAATTCCTTTCTTATGCCCTAGTAGATATTTCAGCCTATTATTCATCCATTTTGGGTCATTTCTATTTGATCTAATTTCTTTATAAGGGATAAATGTTCTTTGAGCAGCATGTATTGTGTTCAGAAAACTGTCATATTGATAGCTCTCTTCGTTACCCCAGTCAACAGATGATAAGTGTTCTCTAAGCCCATCGTAATCTGCTAAGCGAAAATCTGGGACTGTTACTGAGTTATCCCTACTATCATACTTCCATTCAATTCTAAATGTAATTGATTTGTGGTCGCTAGCACCCAGTTCTTCTGAAACTTCTAAATTATTAACAAGGGATTCATTGTTTGCCAGAACTAAGTCAAGCAGGTTATTACCCCTTGTAGGTTCTGTCACAAACTGCTTCAGAAAACAATCCTGAACTACTTCTAAGAAGTCGTATGATTCTAAATTCCCAGTCAAGAAATTCCAATCAATATGACTAAAGTTAAAGTCTCCTAGAATTACTACATTATCGTGCATTGTGGCCCTAACAATTTCCTCCCATAGTAGTCTTCCCTGGTCCCTATCTAAATTTGGGGGACGGTATATCACACCTAAAGTTAATTTTTCATGCCCCTCTGAAAATTCTATCCAAACAGACTCTGTATGTGTTACTTCAGACTTAATACCCGTTTTAATGCAACAGTTCAAGCGATCTCGGACATACAATGCCACCCCACCCCCCTTCCCGATACTTCTATCTACTTGGAACAATTTGAAACCCTGAATGTGACATTCTGCAGGCATGTCCCGACTTTTTGAATTAAACCACGTCTCAGTAATGACAAATACATCTATGTTACCTGCACTAGCAACTAGTCTCAACTCGTCCATCTTATTCCTAGGACTGCGACTATTTGTGTAATATATACTTAAGGACCCTCCTTTCTCTTTATCATTCCTGCTCCTTTCTGTTATTCCACTAAACCTATTACTGTCCTTGTCAATTAGTGCCACTGGCCTTCCGATATCCACCTCATTTTGCCTATTACTAGTTCTCCTAGTACTCATATTACTACCCTGAGACTTCACAGTCTAGTGACTTTCTTGATACGGCTCAGGATTGTTTTTTAGAACAGGTTGTGACAGAACCAACTAGAGGAAACAATCTGCTTGACTTGGTTCTTGCCAACAAAGAGTCATTAATTAATAATCTCGAGGTTAATGATGAGCTTGGGGAAAGTGATCACAAATCACTTAGTGTCAATATATCGCTCCTGGAGAGCGAAACGTTGCCACAATAAATGTCACATTAGTTGCACTTGTGTCCTTTTACTTTACATAAATGGGGTTAAATCCGAGAGGGGAAAGTATTGGTTTGGAAATAGGGTAGTTGATGAGTGGAACAGTCTACCTAGTTGGGTTATTGAGGCTAGGACTTTAGGTAGTTTCAAATTTAGGTTGGATAAGTACATGAGTGGGAGGGGTTGGATTTGAGAGGGACTTGCACATCGGAGCTTGTTTCTTGAGTGGCATTGAAAATTGGGTAGGTCAAATGTTTGTTAGTGGGATAAATTGTAAAGGACCTGCCTAGTATGGGCCAACAGGCCTGCTGCAGTGTTCCTCCTTTCTTATGTGCTTATGTTCTTATACCTGCAATCAAATCTCTGTCCCAGATTTTCGCTTGGCCGACTTCATTGGACTAAAAAATTACCTAGGTGGACTAAATTGGTATGTCATGTCTATGGGTCAGGTAGGTGATCTTGGTTGCCAATATGACGTTTTTCAGAGCATAGTTCTAGCTGCCCAGACAACTTTTGTTCCGAGTAGGGAAATTAGATCTAACAAAAATGAACCCAAATGAATGAACAATAGATTAAAACATCTCATTGGTCAATAGAGAGTCATATATAGGCGCATCAAAAGAGGGGATGGGCAGCTAAGAAATCAATATATTCAATTAAAGAGAGAAATAAAGAAAGGGATAAGAAAAGCAAAAAGGGATTATGAGGCTAAGGTCGCAAGGGATTCAAAGACTAACCCAAAAGGGTTCTTTCAGGTATACAGAAGTAAGATTAGGAACAAGATTAGGAACAAGATTGGTAATTCTGGTCAGATCACTGACAGTGATAAGGATATGTGTGAAATTCTCAATACCTACTTCCTCTCAGTTTTCACCCAGGAAAACACTAGCGATATTCCTGAAATAATAGATTATGTAGAACAGGACGATAAACTATGCACGATTGCGGTAACTAGTGACATGGTCCTCAGACAAATAGAGAAACTAAGACCAATAACACTCGCCTCCATAGTGGGAAAATTTATGGAATCAATAATTGCCGAAGCAATTCGTAGCCATCTTGATAGGCACAGAGTGATTAATGAATCTCAACACGGTTTTACAAAGGAGCGTTCCTGTCTTACGAATTTACTAACATTTTTCACTAAGGTGTTTGAGGATGTAGATCATGGTAATGAATATGATATTGTGTATATGGTCTTCAGTAAGGCTTTCGATAGAGTTCCACATCAGAGGGTAATGAGGAAACTTAAGGCACACGGAATAGGGGAAGAATTTTTTTCCTGTGTATAGGCATGGCTGACAAATAGGCAGCAGAGTGTTTGCATAAATGGGGAGAAATCAGAAGGGGGGCACGTCACAAGCGGTGTTCCACAGGGGTCAGTGTTAGGCCCGTTGTTGTTCACAATTTACATAAACGACATAGATGAGGGGATAAATAGCGACATTAGCAAATTTGCTGATGACACCTAAATAGGCCGTCCAATTCATTGTAATGAGGACACTAGAGCACTCCAGGATGATTTGAATAGACTGATGCAATGGTCGGAGAAGTGGCAGATGCAGTTTAATATAGACAAATGCAAAGTTCTAAATGTTGGACAGGTAAATAACCATGCTACTTATAAACTAAATAATGTAGATCTTAATACTACTGATTGCGAAAAGGATTTAGGAGTTCTGGTTAGCAGTAATCTAAAACCAAGACAGCAGTGCATTAGTGTTCGCAATAAAGCTAACAGAATTCTTGGCTTCATATCTAGAAAGTATAAATAATAGAAGTCCTCAGGTTGTTCTTCAACTCTGTATATCCTTGGTTAGGCTTCATTTAGACTATGCTGCTCAGTTCTGGTCACCGTATTACAGAATGGATATAAATGCTCTGGAAAACGTACAGAGGAGGATGACAAAGATGATCTCATGTATCAGAAATCTTCACTATGAGGATAGACTGAGGGCCCTGAATCTGCACTCTCTCGAAAGGCGTAGAATTAAGAGGGATATGATCGAGGTGTATAAATGAAAAACAGGAATAAATAAAGGGGATGTAAATAGCGTGCTGAAAAATTGCAGCAATGGTTTCAAGTTGGAAAAATTCAGATTCAGAAAGGATACAGGAAAGCACTGGTTTGGTAATAGAGTTGTGGATAAGTGGAACAAACTCCCGAGTACAGTTATTCAGGCTAAAACGTTGTGTAGTTTTAAAAATTGGTTATATAAGTACATGAGTGGGTGTGGATGGCTGTGAGTTGGACCTGACTAGCTTGTACTGCTGGGTCTGGTGCTGTGCTTCTTCCATGAGTGGAGGTGACCAGACTGGGTGGGTCATTACGGTAATCCTGAGGGGGACATGGACCTGCTCTGCATGGGGTCAGTAGGCCCATTGCAGTGTTCCTACTTTCTTATGTTCTTATGTAACATCATTATAGGTCTTTTGAGTTTTTTTACTGAAACATTCTGGCCCTGTGCACCTTGGCAGTGCCTCTCAGTATTTTATACGTCGTTATGATGTTCCCCTTATCCCTCCTATCCTCCAGTGTCGTCAGATGGAGTTTCTTTAACCTCTCCTTGCAAGACATACCATTTACCTCTGGGACTAATGTTGCTGCAAACTTTTGCACTTTCTCCAATTTTCTGTCGCTTCTGAATAGTGTGGCTTTTATTTTTGGTGATGCATACTCCAATATGCCCCTGACGTACTCTGTATACAATGTTGGGAATTTCTCCTTGCTTAGATGTCGAATCGATATTCTTAGGTTGGTCAGACGCCCATATGATGCAGTGGTTATTTGGCTGAAGTGCACCCTAAAAGATGTGCTCGGTATGATGCTCACCCCAAGATCCTTTTTCTCTGGGTGAATTTTGCAGCCTTTGACCTCCTGGGCTCTACTCTATCTGCGGTCTCCTCTGTCCTTCCCTACGCTTCATGACTTTGCACTTGGTGGGGTTAAACTTCAGATTCCATTCGTCGAACCAGGCTTGCAGCCTGTCTTGATCTCCTGGTAGACTTAGCTGATCCTCGTCCACTTGTATTTTTCTCATTAGCTTCACATCGTCTGCGAACAGGGACACTTCTAAATCTAACTCTTCCGTCACGTCATTTACATATACAATAAACAGCACCAAACCTAGGACTGACCCCTAGTGTAACCTACACTTAAGATATGCGCCCACTCTGGCTCTTGGGCACATACCAACACACGTTGTTTCCTTCCTCTCAGGTATTCCCTGATTCATTGCATTACTTTTTCCGCCATTTCCACTGCTCCTTTCAACCAGTCTTTTGTGTGGTACTGTGTCGAAAGTCTTCTTACAGTCCAAGAAGATGCAGTCTATTTATCACTCTCCTCTCTTACGACTATTACCTTGTCGATGAACTCAGTGATTTTCCTTCCCTGAAGACGTGTTAATTGTCATGTATGAGCCCATTCCCTTCTAGATGCTCCACCAATCATCTCAATAACTTTACATACCATACATGTCAGCAACATTGGTCTGAAGATTGTTGTTAGAACAGCACAGTGCATAAGCTCCATCTCTCAGTACACAAGGACTGTTAGTACCTACCAGTTAGTACCTAACAGTTTCTTCACATCCTACTCGAGTGTATGCAGTATGTCCAGCACTTGTTGGTGTACCCTACTGCCTCGGTTTGCTGGAAGCCTCTCTGTCTGCACAGTTAATACCTCCCTGAATCTTGAGCTGCACTCTTCACATAGATCTTGGTCGTTCCTTGTGATCTCCCCTCCTTCCTTCCTCAGCCTGATTACCTGGTCCTAGACTACTGTTTTCCTCCTGATGTGACTGTATAACAACTGTAGGTCAAATTTAGCTTTTGATGCTATGTCATACTCGTAATCCAGCTGAGTCTCACTCCTTACTAATGCATGTTCATTTCTGGCTCTTCAATTCTAGCCCACTTAGATTTGGCCTCTCCACACCTCTGGGTAAACCATGGGCTCACTCTGGTCTTCCCATTGTTTCTGTTGCCCCTTGGCACGAACTTCTCTGCCTTCTTACATTTTGCAGTCACCTGTTCCAACATGTAATTTACTATCTTTCCCTGGAGCTCTCTTTCCCACTGCACCTCAAGCAGGAATTGCCTTGTATGTGTGTAGTCCTCTTTTTTGAAGTTAGGCTACTCCGTCCTTCTCGTGGTGCGTCATTCTCCACTCTGTATTCGAAACTCAGGACCATGTGATCACTAGCACTTATGGGTTTTTCATGTGTGATATCCCCTATGTCTGAACTGTTCAAAGTGAATGCTGGTTCGTCCTCTCTCTCTCTCTCTCTCTCTCTCTCTCTCTCTCTCTCTGGTTGTGTCCCTAACATGTTGGCGCATGAAGGTATCCAGCACTGCCGCCACCACGTAGCTAGTCCTCCGTGCTGCTCCAGGTTTTCCCAGTCAATCTGCTAGTGGATGAAATCCCTCATTACAATTAACTTTGCCCTGCCCTTGTGGCCCCTTATGGCCACCTCGCCTAGTGTGTCCATGTGCATGTGTGTGTGTGTGTGTGTGTGTGTGTGTGTGTGTGTGTGTGTGTGTGTGTGTGTGTGTGTGTGTGTGTGTGTATGTGTGTGTGTGTGTGTGTATGTGTGTGTGTGTGTGTGTATATATGTATGTGTGTGTGTGTGTTTGTGTGTGTACTCACCTATTTGTGGTTGCAGGGGTCGAGTCTTAGCTCCTGTTGTGTGTGTGTGTGTGTGTGGGTGTGTGTGTGTGTGTGTACTCACCTAGTTGTACTCACCTAGTTGAGGTTGCGGGGGTCGAGTCCGAGCTCCTGGCCCCGCCTCTTCACTGATCGCTACTAGGTCACTCTCCCTGAGCCGTGAGCTTTATCATACCTCTGCTTAAAGCTATGTATGGATCCTGCCTCCACTACATCGCTTCCCAAACTATTCCACTTACTGACTACTCTGTGGCTGAAGAAATACTTCCTAACATCCCTGTGATTCATCTGTGTCTTCAGCTTCCAACTGTGTCCCCTTGTTACTGTGTCCAATCTCTGGAACATCCTGTCTTTGTCCACCTTGTCAATTCCTCTCAGTATTTTGTATGTCGTTATCATGTCCCCCCTATCTCTCCTGTCCTCCAGTGTCGTCAGGTTGATTTCCCTTAACCTCTCCTCGTAGGACATACCTCTTAGCTCTGGGACTAGTCTTGTTGCAAACCTTTGCACTTTCTCTAGTTTCTTCACGTGCTTGGCTAGGTGTGGGTTCCAAACTGGTGCCGCATACTCCAATATGGGCCTAACATACACGGTGTACAGGGTCCTGAATGATTCCTTATTAAGATGTCGGAATGCTGTTCTGAGGTTTGCTAGGCGCCCATATGCTGCAGCAGTTATTTGGTTGATGTGCGCTTCAGGAGATGTGCCTGGTGTTATACTCACCCCAAGATCTTTTTCCTTGAGTGAGGTTTGTAGTCTCTGACCCCCTAGACTGTACTCCGTCTGCGGCCTTCTTTGCCCTTCCCCAATCTTCATGACTTTGCACTTGGTGGGATTGAACTCCAGGAGCCAATTGCTGGACCAGGTCTGCAGCCTGTCCAGATCCCTTTGTAGTTCTGCCTGGTCTTCGATCGAGTGAATTCTTCTCATCAACTTCACGTCATCTGCAAACAGGGACACCTCAGAGTCTATTCCTTCCGTCATGTCGTTCACAAATACCAGAAACAGCACTGGTCCTAGGACTGACCCCTGCGGGACCCCGCTGGTCACAGGTGCCCACTCTGACACCTCGCCACGTACCATGACTCGCTGCTGTCTTCCTGACAAGTATTCCCTGATCCATTGTAGTGCCTTCCCTGTTATCCCTGCTTGGTCCTCCAGTTTTTGCACCAATCTCTTGTGTGGAACTGTGTCAAACGCCTTCTTGCAGTCCAAGAAAATGCAATCCACCCACCCCTCTCTCTCTTGTCTTACTGCTGTCACCATGTCATAGAACTCCAGTAGGTTTGTGACACAGGATTTCCCGTCCCTGAAACCATGTTGGCTGCTGTTGATGAGATCATTCCTTTCTAGGTGTTCCACCACTCTTCTCCTGATAATCTTCTCCATGATTTTGCATACTATACATGTCAGTGACACTGGTCTGTAGTTTAATGCTTCATGTCTGTCTCCTTTTTTAAAGATTGGGACTACATTTGCTGTCTTCCATGCCTCAGGCAATCTCCCTGTTTCGATAGATGTATTGAATATTGTTGTTAGGGGTACACATAGCGCCTCTGCTCCCTCTCTCAATACCCATGGGGAGATGTTATCTGGCCCCATTGCCTTTGAGGTATCTAGCTCACTCAGAAGCCTCTTCACTTCTTCCTCGGTTGTGTGCACTGTGTCCAGCACTTGGTGGTGTGCCCCACCTCTCCGTCTTTCTGGAGTCCCTTCTGTCTCCTCTGTGAACACTTCTTTGAATCTCTTGTTGAGTTCTTCACATACTTCACGGTCATTTCTTGTTGTCTCTCCTCCTTCCTTCCTTAGCCTGATTACCTGGTCCTTGACTGTTGTTTTCCTCCTGATGTGGCTGTACAACAGTTTCGGGTCAGATTTGGCTTTCGCTGCTATGTCATTTTCATATTGTCTTTGGGCCTCCCTTCTTATCTGTGCATATTCGTTTCTGGCTCTACGACTGTTCTCCTTATTCTCCTGGGTCCTTTGCCTTCTATATTTCTTCCATTCCCTAGCACACTTGGTTTTTGCCACCCTGCACCTTTGGGTAAACCATGGGCTCATCCTGGCTTTTTCATTAATCCTGTTACCCTTGGGTACAAACCTCTCCTCAGGTGTGTGTGTGTGTGTGTGTGTGTGTGTGTATGTGTGTGTGTGTGTGTGTGTGTGTGTGTATGTGTGTGTGTGTGTGTGTGTGTGTGTGTATATATATGTGTGTGTGTGTGTGTTTGTGTGTGTACTCACCTATTTGTGGTTGCAGGGGTCGAGTCTTAGTTCCTGTTGTGTGTGTGTGTGTGTGTGTGTAATCACCTAGTTGTACTCACCTAGTTGAGGTTGCGGGGGTCGAGTCCGAGCTCCTGGCCCCGCCTCTTCACTGATCGCTACTAGGTCACTCTCCCTGAGCCGTGAGCTTTATCATACCTCTGCTTAAAGCTATGTATGGATCCTGCCTCC